>NW_020799097.1:30968288-30974445 GCF_003259725.1 Athene cunicularia | reverse complement strand
GGGTGAGTGGAGGGGGGGGGGCTCGGGGGAAGTAAACAAGTGGCCCTTGGTGATTGGTTGCCAGCCGAGTTCAAACCATGATAGAGGTGCAGCCACCATTGCTATTTGGCTTGGCCTTGTCCAGAGGCAGGTCCAACTTGGAGCCAGGGGAGCTTCTAGAAGTTTCTCAACAGGGGCCACCCTTGTAGCCCCTCCCCCACTACCAAAATTATGCCACACACAAACCCTATACATGTGTTCATCAGTCAAACTGAAGGTGATCTGGAGAAATGAATGCTAGACATGCCAGGCAATGAAGATAACCATCTGTGAATGCAGGGCTTCAGAGACCAGATTTGTTGGCTCTCTGCATAGTTCAGCTCAAATATTTCAGGAATAAGCATGAGAACAGTCTTTCTAAAATGAAAGAAGCAACACATGTAAATGTAAAATTGATTCTATAGGGACAAGCTATAGCAGAACAAGCACTTATTGTTGTAAAAGGTTAATGGAGAGTTCTAGGTCAGGTTTGTATGTAAATCACTTGGTTTTTTGTTTTGAAGTCTGCAGAATATAAGACAAGAATTTTCTGGAACAACTGGGCATCGTGACATTCAGCGTTTAAGATAATCCAGAAAACAAAAGTAAGGATAGAATCCCATGGTTAGCCCTAAAGGAGAAGAACAAATTAACTAGCAATGAATTGTTACGTAGCTTGGAGAGAAAACAGATGTCTTAACCAGCTGCTTTTGATTAAAAAGTGGAAGTGAACCCAGAGTATTTCTGGAGATGCTGCACTGGAAACAGGTAGGATTCCTAATGGAGACACATAGAAAACATGCTTCAGAGAATAGAAGAGGAAAGAGGAGATTTGTCAGGTGCAGAAGTGCAGCCTGCTTCTTAACAGGCTTGGATTTTGCTGGATATGCAAAAACATTTTGTGAGTCTGAAAGATGAGGGAGACCCAGATGGTAGTGAACTAGAACCAATCTACTCCTTTCTAAAGAGCTTTTACTAGTCTCTTCTGGGTTCCTGTCTCAGCTTCTTTTACAACCAGTAATGGCTAGATCATCCCAGGCCACTTGACATATGCCAGGCTGCTTGTGACCTAAGTCTGAGACTCTAGATACTATCTTTTCTGCCTAAACTCTTACCTACTTGCTAGCAGTCAACCTCAGTCTCCCTTAGCAATAACAAAGTGCAAGAGCAATGGAATATGACAAAAAAACCTTCTCATTTAGTGCCCTTAGCACTTGGTCTTGCCCCAGCTAATGTAAAGGATTATTGTTTCATTTGCAGCTGGACTGTTTTAACAGTTTTTTTCCTCTGCTCTCATTATTGAGTGATATATAGCTCCCGTAAGAGTAATTTAAACTGAAAGTCTGTCTTTGCTTTGCATAAAACTGAGCCCAGTTGCTTTATAATGAGTAAATAAACAATGTAGTGCTTTAATCATTGTTGTTTTACACCTGAAAACTACTATGTAAACTACATAAACACCTCTATGCTCTGTTACATATGTCACTTTCATTTTCAACAGTAAGTTTTTAATTAGATTGGCATCTGAGAAGCTAACCAAAATCCATTTACTTTCATCTGGCATGAACTAAGTATTGACACTCGATCTCTGTGAATACTAAAAAGACTGCCTGATTAAGATGAGCCATAACAAAACCAGAAGAAAAGGATTCTGATACAATCTTGATTAGAAAGGAAATAGGTTTAATACCAGTGAAATACACGAGTGGAAGGATTACCTTTGCTGAGCATTATCATTCTTCCTCTTCTAACAACTCTCTTGGACTGCTACTCTAAATCAAGATAATTTTTATATACATGAGATTAAACAAAACCAGACTAATTGTTTTCCAAGGTGTGTTATTTAATGGAGAGCGCAGATAAAATAGTGACTAACATATACCTAATAACACTCATTAGGAGGTAATAATGATGGACTATGCATTGATCAGCAAAGAAAACATGCAATACACCATTTGATTAATGAGAAGACTGCTTACAACATGTTCCTTCTGCAGTTGTTCTTGCCTTTACTGGGATCATGTACCCTGTTTAATGATATAACTCAGAAAATGAATACCTCCTACTTCTATATATAGTATTGTAATATCAACCCACCGGCTTGGCCAGGAAAAATAATGAAATAAGATGGCTGAGTTCCTGGTATAGTGGATGGAGACTATTACATACCTCTACGAGATTAATTGTCCCTCTTGATATGTGAGCACACCAGGGAGCCAAGACCGCTATGAGCAGGGTATGACTGAACAGAGAAACTGAACTCCAGAGAAACAGAACCCTAGACTGAAAAACTGTCAGGAGATAACCTCTGTCTATTGGGAAGCCAGCATGAGGGAGGTCTTCTCCTGAGGACAAATGCTTTACTAGATGAACCCCTATGAAACATTGTGTAAAACCAAGACAAATTAAATATGTACAGTAATTCAGTGATAAGGCAACATGCAGGATGTAGACGAATGGGCAATAGAAATGTCCGTGTGTAAAAATGTTCTCAAACTTGGTTATGGAAGCCAGGTCATCATCTTCTGGGAAAGTAGAAATTAGATGAGAGAGAAAGAAAGTCTGAAAATAAGCAAGAGGAAAGAGTTCAATGGATGGCCTGAGCTCCACTACATACTTTGTGCCTGGGTGATCTGATGCTGGAATTTAAATTAACCTGTATAGGGAGTTTCTGTTGCCTTCAGGGTTACAGAGCTACAGTACTGTGGGGTTTCTAGTACTTTGTAATTAGGTAAATTTAAATGCCTATTTTTAGAACCCTAAATAGATATTTTGGATTTTGTTCTAAGCAGCTGCACACTGTTAAGCCATTCCACGGTTTTAAATATATGAGGCTGAGAAAAATGCTTGTATAAAACCAGTGAATGCTTGAAATTTAAGTAACACAACTGTCATGCAGCATATGTAGCTCAAAATCCAAGAATAGCAGCTCATTACTCTTCTTCAATAGCTATTGACAATCTCAGTCACAAAAGGGTATGTATAATATGGACTTTGGATACAGCACTGAAACATGGCAGAGAAGTCAGGAATGTACCTTGAAGTCAACTAACAGATTGACTGTGGTAGCTTCTCTGCCTAACGGGGAGAAACAGGACAGGCAGAAGGCAGTCATAGCTGCTTAATAAAGGTATAGGAGGATCTAGAGGAAAGTGTTCATTTTTGGATTGACGTTTGATTTTTGCAGGATTTTCTAGAGACATATGAAATTAGAACGGCTTTGTTTCTGAAGCTGACCTAGTCAACACTGAGAATACGCCATCAATATGTGCAAGGAATCCCCTGATGATAAACACAGCCTGAGAAGATGCTCTTTTTCCTAAGGGAACTTATCTAGCTATAAATTTAACAAACCTACCTGGGCTTATGTAGTATTTAGTCCCTGATGTTACAGTTATACTAGTTAATAAAACAGCTATATCTAAAGCAGAGGCATATCGCACCTATAAATGTTGAAGCACATAAATCAGACTTTAATAGTAGCTTGTTTTGAATCCAGACAGAAACAAATTAATATAGCATAACTGCGCAAACATTCTTTTATCCCATAGCCCGGCAAAAATAGTACTGTCATTGCTAGCAATAGGGATTATGCTTATTGTGCCTCATGCAAACAGTGTGAATTTCCAGTCCTGGCCTGTTAGGTTTATTATCAACTTATGAGAAATTGTGAGGTGAATTCAGCTTAGTGCCAGGTGTCTCTTGTTATGATGTGCAATTTAAGTGTGGGTTAATAGCAAAGACATTGAAAATAGGGACGCTGATTAAGAACAGCATCCCCAGAGCTATTAACAACACACCGATGGGCAGCTACAGCTCACTGAAAAAATGCAACATAGAGAACTGGGAAAATACTTCTTTTGCTTTAGGAAAAGCAGCAGCAGATGAGCAAGAAAATAAACAGATGAGCAGCAGGATAAAGCACCTGCCACATCCTGGAAAAGTAATATTTCCCCCAAAATCAGGCAGCATGTAGTCTGGGGTGGAGGCTGAGAACTGGGAAATGACCAGCCTTATGAAAAATCCCAAATATGATGTGTAGGGAGAAGACATCCACTTCAGATCCATCTCAACTTCATTGTGGAGACTAGTATCATCCAGGAGTGTAGCCATCGGTGTTTAATTAGGTAGCATCAGGACCTTGGTATTGCATTTTGGCAGTTAATGTCAGCTCTGATTGTTAAGGATTGACTACTTTGAATACATAGTGATAATGATAATGACTGATAATAAGAACCAGACACTAGCAGGAAGGATGTTATTAATGAATCCTATTCCAGGAAAGTTTAAAACTCGTCTAAAACTCCCACATCTTTTTCTTTAATTGTTACTTCTGTGTATGTTCACCTGTTAAATGGTCCCTGGTACTGTTTTGTTATACGCATTCCCACTTTCCAGACAATGCCCATGCACAGTCTAGTGATATCATGTGTGAAGGATTGTTCTCAATAGTCAGCTTGGATCTATCTTCTCTGTGGGGGGGAGACCACTGAGATCACTGTGGAGAGAGGCAAAGCATTTGGCCTTAGAATCATAAGCTACTTCCAAGCTGGAAAAAATCAGAACAGAAAAGATCTTCTCAGTTTAGACATAATCTAAGAGTTCCTCATTTTAACAAAGGGAATTCAATTGGTTGTTCCATGTTTTATGTAGTTATTTATGTACCTGACTAGGACTGGGACTAAAATTGCTCAAAAATTTTGTCAGTATGCAGCAGTACTGTTAGGTCAAAGAACTAACCTGAGGTAAAAGACCTGAAGTGAAAGACCTGCAGAGATGTGACCATGTACCAAGTTTGCTGGGATTAAAGTATGAGCTAAAAGTGCTTTCAAGTCCGTTGTCTTCTGCAAAGTGTCCTACATGTCTATTTTTATGCAGAGAGTCCATGTATAGCCTTTGAGAAGATATATGAAGACTGGGCTGGGGAACTTTAGGAATCTGCTACAGTTGGAAGCTAAATGTTTCTAGGAGATGGAATGGAGAATTAATTCAGAACATTCTTATTTCTAGTTCTGCTAGAAAAGTAGTTATAGTCTAGTTTATAAACTAACTGAAAATACTAGTGGTATTTCAAGTCTATTTTATGAGGTATTGCAAATACCTTAAACACCACAGAATATGTTAAAAGTATAAAACTCAATTTTATATGTTATAATTGCTGCATAGCTGGGTATCAGAGTGGCTTGGATCATTAGTTCCTTGGGGAGTGAGAAACTCCCCCAGCCATTCTTCTGTAGAGGCAACACACTGAACATGAGACAAGGTGATTGACTGATATCCCACATCCTTCACAAAGAAGTATTTGAGTAATTGCTGCAGGAGGTTTCAAGGTGCTTTCAAGAAGGTTTTCAGGAATATTTCCTTCAGTCTGTTCCTTCTCTGGCTGTACTAATTCAATCTGCTCAAATATGTTGATTAAAATCTCAAGTGGAGAATCTAGCCCTTCCAGATATTCTCTTGGGTGTTTCTTGCTGTAGAACTAACAAAATTGGACATAGATAAGGTGCTTGTAAATGTTCTATAGAGACTGTTGCAGCAGATACAGAAATCGTCATGTAGGGCAGCCTTTGTACATAGGGAAGACAGTTAGGAGAGGTTTTATGTGCCGTTAAGAGAGCCAGTAGCTGGAGCAGTCATGTAGGGCCACAGACCAGCTGGAATTTATGAACTGAACAGAACAGGAATTTAGGAAGACTTATGTGATCCAGCTGAAGACACCATTGCAAGGATGCATTCAACAGAGAGTCCTGTTTCCATCTGTAGAGAAAGTAACTGTCCTGTTTGGGAGTCTCATTCTCCATGCAAAAGTTGCCCAGTGCCAAAATCACAATATTATTTAAAAAAAAAAACCCCAACAAAACAACCCACAACAAACACTGTCTGTGTGTGATTGTGCCACACAGTCCAGATCATCTGAAGGCTAATTTCCACAAAAAATCTGCCACACAAATAACTAAATGTTTTCTAGCAAAAAAAATGAGCCAAGCTTTCCAGCTGCAAAAGAGCAATTATGGCTGGCTGAGTTTATCCAGCATCAAGGTCACTTGGACTATAGCAGTTAGTTATGTTATTCTGAAGGTATAGCCTGAGGAGAGCTGCAAAAGGCTAAAGTGTTCATTGCAGAGTTCTTTGGTCCTGT
>NW_020799097.1:30965185-30968238 GCF_003259725.1 Athene cunicularia | reverse complement strand
GGGCGGGGCTGCCCCGTGCCGGACACAGCCGGTTCCAGCCGGCTCCAGCCCGCCCACGGCAGGGCACGGCCCAGCCCCGGCACAGGGCGGCCGCGGGGAAACCTGCGTAAGGAGGGGCAGAAAATGTTGCACTGGAGTTGTGAGAGAGAGGAGTGAGGAAACAAGTCTGCAGACAGCAAGCTCCGAGAAGAAGGAAGGGGACTTGGTGCTGCAGGTGCTGGAGCCGGGATTCCCCGACAGCTTAGGGAGAGGTCATGGTGAGCAAATACGCACAGTGCAGCCAGTGGAGAACCCCATGGCAGAGCAGGTGGGTATCTCCTTAAGGAGCTGGGGCCTGTGGAGAGCCCACTCCAGAGCTGGGGAATAGTGTGAGAGGGGAGGAGCAGCAGAGAGGAGCTGCTCTGCACTGACCACACCCCCATTCCCCATCCCCCGGGACTGCTCACAGGTGGGGAGGAGCTGTGAGGTGGGTGAAGCTGAGGCTGGGAAGAAGGAAGATGGGTTTAAGGTATTTCAGTTTTTGACTTTGTTTCTCAGTGTCCCATGAGCAAAGGCAGCATAAGCATCCTTTCATTTGAATAAGCAACAAAACTAGAATAATCCAAAAGCTAATGTAGAAGTTTGCAGTAATTGAGTTATTTTGTTATTTATTTTAAATTTATTAATTTGCATTTTACTAGAAGATATTTCAATTCCAATTCATAGCCTTGTCCTTTGGCGTGAGCTGCATTTCTCACTTTAAAATCTGAAGGGGGCAGCTTCCTGTGGAGCAAGTAGGTATTTTGCAATAGTTTAAGGGCCTTTTACTCCCTTCTGGTAACTCGCTACTTTTCAGTTTTTGAAAGAAACTTTGATATTCCTGTTTAGATTTAAATTTCATGTTGTATCACCAAAAATGCCTAACAGAAAAATTACACCTCTTTTGGAATAAAAGCCATATCCTAAAGAACTCTCCAAAGGTTAGCCTTTATGCATATCTTATTCCATGTAATATTTTGGATATTTTTAGTGTATTAAAACTTCTTACCTTTAAGTTCTGTGCCACTCTTGAAGCCAATAAGGAGTCTGGGTTCTACCTGAACACCCAAACTTTCTCTCCTGGAGAAACCACAAAAGCTTTCAAGTCCCATATGCAGACTGCATGCTCTGCCTATATCCTGATTCTGCACAGGAAGAGATTTGAAAGCACCTGCAATGTCACTGAACAAAGCACCGTTCTCTGTGCCACCATGGTATGTGCAGCAAAAATCCATTAAAGCAAGAGGAGTTAAACTCAATTCATGCTGGGGAGACAGAAAATGTTGCCTGATAATTGTGTAATGAATAAAGTTATAATCAGCATAAATTAAACGGGGCACACCATGACAAATAAATGTAATTTATTTCTTTATTGTAAACACTAGGATAATACAGAAAGAAAATTCGGTCCTTATATACCCAATAAGAGTTTTATATAGGTGTTCATAATGAGCTCAACGATTAAATATATCTAAGAGAAATACAACAACTAGACTTGGAACTGAGCTTGTAGATGCACCATTAATTCTCAGTCCTCATACAGTGAGTTTTGTCAGACTTCACACACACAAAAAAAAAAGGTTCAGAGAGAGTCTATGTGCCGTTAGGAGAGCTGAAGTGATTATACCAGTGCGCAACTAGGAGATTACATTCTTGTTTTTTTTAGTTTTTTTAGTACCTTTTAAAAGTATCCTATAGTGAATAAAATTAGAATTGGGATATAGGTACCAAACTGGAGTATATATACTAAATATTTGACAGAACATTTTAGAGTTAAGGGGTTTAGGGTTGTCAAGACAAATGGAATGTATTAGGAACCGCTTTCTTTCATAGCAGAGATAAAATACATACAGGTTCTGGGTACACTGTGTAAAAAATAATAGTTATATTGTTGTGCACAAAGTAAAAGCACCAAAGCAGTTATGCGAAATGAAAATCCCATAAAGCCACTGCTCTGTTTTTTATTTTCAGTGAGAAATTTTGGATTTTCTAGCTTTTTAAGTCTAGTATTCACTTTCATTAGTTGAGCTGATACGAAAGTAAACAAAGATGACAGATATTTTCCTGAAGGATGGTGGAATAGGTTTATTTTTGTAATGATGTCTATAAGCTATAAAGCCACATTTTGGGCAACTGTATAGAATTATTTCAAGTTTTAAAACCAGTATGTGTATAATGAAATCTATTAGTGGAGGAGCTTGTCCAGACATTTCATATACCTTGTGCATCATTCAGGTGGAAATATGGAAAACAGTCCAGGTCATGTTACAAATCTCAGACTGGTTATATATATTAGATGGGATCCCACCGTATGTTTATGAGAAAAAAGTACCCCTTTTTGCCTCAGTTGCTGATACAACAGAGGATTCTAGATGCTGTATCTCTGTTTGGTCTCATTGTGACACTTTGCAAATAGTGCAGTATGTTTAAGGGATTTGTACAATTATATTGCAATGCAATCATAAATTATATCTTCATTTTAGAGATTATTCATGTATTATTAACAAGACCAAAACATTCTGTAAAAAATGGAAATTTAATCTGAATACACCCCTTTCTTAAGGATAATGAGGGAAGAATTCAAACCGCAAACTAAGATTCAGAGGCAATATTTCAGCTAATTAATTCATGCAGAGGCTACTTGAAATTCAGGGTTCCAAATTACAGAGATGGAGAATAATTTGGTGATATAGAATGGGAGACTAAAAATCTGCCTTGGTTTAGATCTGTGTCCTGAGATGGAATAACCAGATCTACTTATCTATTCCCTTTTTCAACACATATCGGAGGAAGACCACAAAAGAACACAAGTTTAAAACCCAAGCCAATGAAAAATTTACAGGCAAACATGCAAGTTTTATGACAGCTAAGTATGCAAAACATTACTTAAATGTTGTGTAGTACACATTTGAAGTATTACACTATACAGTTGTATGATCTATCCAGTATTTTGATGACAAAACTCTTAAATCATTCACTCATGACATTAGCTTCTATAAGGGGGACATTCTCCTGATAGTAGTGAGTGCAGTCTG
>NW_020799097.1:30962086-30965135 GCF_003259725.1 Athene cunicularia | reverse complement strand
TAATGATAATGACTGATAATAAGAACCAGACACTAGCAGGAAGGATGTTATTAATGAATCCTATTCCAGGAAAGTTTAAAACTCGTCTAAAACTCCCACATCTTTTTCTTTAATTGTTACTTCTGTGTATGTTCACCTGTTAAATGGTCCCTGGTACTGTTTTGTTATACGCATTCCCACTTTCCAGACAATGCCCATGCACAGTCTAGTGATATCATGTGTGAAGGATTGTTCTCAATAGTCAGCTTGGATCTATCTTCTCTGTGGGGGGGAGACCACTGAGATCACTGTGGAGAGAGGCAAAGCATTTGGCCTTAGAATCATAAGCTACTTCCAAGCTGGAAAAAATCAGAACAGAAAAGATCTTCTCAGTTTAGACATAATCTAAGAGTTCCTCATTTTAACAAAGGGAATTCAATTGGTTGTTCCATGTTTTATGTAGTTATTTATGTACCTGACTAGGACTGGGACTAAAATTGCTCAAAAATTTTGTCAGTATGCAGCAGTACTGTTAGGTCAAAGAACTAACCTGAGGTAAAAGACCTGAAGTGAAAGACCTGCAGAGATGTGACCATGTACCAAGTTTGCTGGGATTAAAGTATGAGCTAAAAGTGCTTTCAAGTCCGTTGTCTTCTGCAAAGTGTCCTACATGTCTATTTTTATGCAGAGAGTCCATGTATAGCCTTTGAGAAGATATATGAAGACTGGGCTGGGGAACTTTAGGAATCTGCTACAGTTGGAAGCTAAATGTTTCTAGGAGATGGAATGGAGAATTAATTCAGAACATTCTTATTTCTAGTTCTGCTAGAAAAGTAGTTATAGTCTAGTTTATAAACTAACTGAAAATACTAGTGGTATTTCAAGTCTATTTTATGAGGTATTGCAAATACCTTAAACACCACAGAATATGTTAAAAGTATAAAACTCAATTTTATATGTTATAATTGCTGCATAGCTGGGTATCAGAGTGGCTTGGATCATTAGTTCCTTGGGGAGTGAGAAACTCCCCCAGCCATTCTTCTGTAGAGGCAACACACTGAACATGAGACAAGGTGATTGACTGATATCCCACATCCTTCACAAAGAAGTATTTGAGTAATTGCTGCAGGAGGTTTCAAGGTGCTTTCAAGAAGGTTTTCAGGAATATTTCCTTCAGTCTGTTCCTTCTCTGGCTGTACTAATTCAATCTGCTCAAATATGTTGATTAAAATCTCAAGTGGAGAATCTAGCCCTTCCAGATATTCTCTTGGGTGTTTCTTGCTGTAGAACTAACAAAATTGGACATAGATAAGGTGCTTGTAAATGTTCTATAGAGACTGTTGCAGCAGATACAGAAATCGTCATGTAGGGCAGCCTTTGTACATAGGGAAGACAGTTAGGAGAGGTTTTATGTGCCGTTAAGAGAGCCAGTAGCTGGAGCAGTCATGTAGGGCCACAGACCAGCTGGAATTTATGAACTGAACAGAACAGGAATTTAGGAAGACTTATGTGATCCAGCTGAAGACACCATTGCAAGGATGCATTCAACAGAGAGTCCTGTTTCCATCTGTAGAGAAAGTAACTGTCCTGTTTGGGAGTCTCATTCTCCATGCAAAAGTTGCCCAGTGCCAAAATCACAATATTATTTAAAAAAAAAAACCCCAACAAAACAACCCACAACAAACACTGTCTGTGTGTGATTGTGCCACACAGTCCAGATCATCTGAAGGCTAATTTCCACAAAAAATCTGCCACACAAATAACTAAATGTTTTCTAGCAAAAAAAATGAGCCAAGCTTTCCAGCTGCAAAAGAGCAATTATGGCTGGCTGAGTTTATCCAGCATCAAGGTCACTTGGACTATAGCAGTTAGTTATGTTATTCTGAAGGTATAGCCTGAGGAGAGCTGCAAAAGGCTAAAGTGTTCATTGCAGAGTTCTTTGGTCCTGTAGATATTTTCACCTTAGTTGCCAAACAATTAACAATGTGATACACAGTTAGAGACCAATTATTTTTTAAAGGGAAAGAGTATTGAATCTAAAGGTTTGATTAGCTCACCCAGGTAACTGTATGTTATCTTGTTCTGACTGCAAACTACCTATAACTGCCCCGTCTCCACAAGTCAGAGTTATTCCCCTAAGCAAACATGGGCTCAAAATACTTTTAATCAATTTATTGCCAATAAGTGTTTTGAGATTTCTATTGTTATTAAAGCTCACACAAAATAATTCAGACTTCTGTAATCTAAAATACAAAATATTGTTGGTTATTGCTCCACGATACAAGACATCCATCCAGTAAAACAGTGGCAAGCTGTACTATATTGTATAAACAGGAGTACAGACAGTCCAGGGAGTATTCTCACACGCTCCACTGGGACTTTCAATATAGAGGTTAGCTCACATTGGTGGGAAAAGTCCATTACTTTTGTCTAGTATCTGAGACAGTTGAAATATTTTTCTATATTGTGTTTCTAACTAATGCCATAAAGCATAATGAAGACATGTCAGAAGAAGAAGATACTTCTAGGGAGAACAGGATTGTCCAGTTGTACTTAAAATATTTTTTCATCTCTGATGACAGGTCAACAGTATACTTTATGGCTGTAATAAAAAAATGCTGCACGTAATGATGCATTTCTAGAATTAATCAGCAAATACAAGAACTTTCCAATTAGTCCAGGTATCTAAGGGATTCACAGTGTTGCCTGACTCCATCTTCTCAATCACAGTTATGACTCAGCTTATGGGACAAAGGACCTTGATAAATCAGGTCTCCAACGAGAGACTCACAGGAAACATGCTTAGTTTAATGCGATTTCTTTGCTAACTGTTATGGATATAATCTTTTTTGAGGTAGTCAAAACTTAAGTAGTTCTTACAAAGCAGCTTTATATGTAGATTTAGGTGCTTAAGCCCTCCCTATTTTCAGTGAGATTTCTAACAGGATCCATTGATGGTAGGAACAGATCTAAGGCTGGTTCTTATTAAGTAGGAATCTATTGAAAAAAACACTTTTCTTTATGATAGAGGAAATCCAGCAAATTTTTGAGGGCTGTCGCGGGTGCGGGC
>NW_020799097.1:30930025-30962036 GCF_003259725.1 Athene cunicularia | reverse complement strand
GAAAGTAAACAAAGATGACAAATATTTTCCTGAAGGATGGTGGAATAGGTTTATTTTTGTAATGATGTCTATAAGCTATAAAGCCACATTTTGGGCAACTGTATAGAATTATTTCAAGTTTTAAAACCAGTATGTGTATAATGAAATCTATTAGTGGAGGAGCTTGTCCAGACATTTCATATACCTTGTGCATCATTCAGGTGGAAATATGGAAAACAGTCCAGGTCATGTTACAAATCTCAGACTGGTTATATATATTAGATGGGATCCCACCGTATGTTTATGAGAAAAAAGTACCCCTTTTTGCCTCAGTTGCTGATACAACAGAGGATTCTAGATGCTGTATCTCTGTTTGGTCTCATTGTGACACTTTGCAAATAGTGCAGTATGTTTAAGGGATTTGTACAATTATATTGCAATGCAATCATAAATTATATCTTCATTTTAGAGATTATTCATGTATTATTAACAAGACCAAAACATTCTGTAAAAAATGGAAATTTAATCTGAATACACCCCTTTCTTAAGGATAATGAGGGAAGAATTCAAACCACAAACTAAGATTCAGAGGCAATATTTCAGCTAATTAATTCATGCAGAGGCTACTTGAAATTCAGGGTTCCAAATTACAGAGATGGAGAATAATTTGGTGATATAGAATGGGAGACTAAAAATCTGCCTTGGTTTAGATCTGTGTCCTGAGATGGAATAACCAGATCTACTTATCTATTCCCTTTTTCAACACATATCGGAGGAAGACCACAAAAGAACACAAGTTTAAAACCCAAGCCAATGAAAAATTTACAGGCAAACATGCAAGTTTTATGACAGCTAAGTATGCAAAACATTACTTAAATGTTGTGTAGTACACATTTGAAGTATTACACTATACAGTTGTATGATCTATCCAGTATTTTGATGACAAAACTCTTAAATCATTCACTCATGACATTAGCTTCTATAAGGGGGACATTCTCCTGATAGTAGTGAGTGCAGTCTGTTAACATAGTTGTGCACATGCACCATAAAAGAATGATACTCTGCATAAAGTGATGAAGAGCAAATCAGGCCTCGTTAGAAAAGTGTTGGACAGCAAAAATATCAATCTTTCAGTGGACGTGTTAAATGAAAAATAAATGCAGAACGTGGACTGAATGTTCTGAAATTACAGTAGATCTGCGTCCATAAAAAAAAGAGATCTGATGAATTTACTTTTACAGCAACAGAATTTCTTGATGCAAAACTCTTAGAGTAAGAAATTTGGTCAAGGAAGGGTCAGAGAATGGCTGCCCTTTGATAGGTCTGTACTCCTATACTCTGCATATGGTTTTGCTATTGCTGCAGTAAGAGAAAGATAATGAGACTGTGATGTGTATTTTCATGTTTTATGTTATGTCCAAAAGGGCAACGGATGATTATTGATGCTTCCCACAGAATTGCTCCAGCATCCCTTACATAAGATTCATACATACCTGTTCTGCCTGTAGGATTCTTAGTTTGAGTTTTATAGATAGATTACTGGTAATCTAAAGGTAGGTAAGTATTATTTAAACTGATAAAAGATGAAGTTTTTATTATTTTATATAGTTTAATAAAATAGGCAAGCATTTGCACCATGACATATAAAGCTACAATTTCAATTGGTTATTTTTGCTTAGAAAAGCATGCTTGCACACAGAACCTTTAGTGAAGTTTATTAAACAGAGATAAAAGGTATTACATACAGTAGGGAGAAGGAACCCAGATGCTCATGTGAGAAGGAACCTGAAAAGAATTGGTAAGATAAGTATGCATTCCCTACAAAAGGTGATAGTAATTCTGCCTCACCAGTAAGCCAGCACAGGCAAGGGAGAACCAGATAAACTTCAGAGGTGCCAGCCTCTATCAAGTTCTATAGCTAATTATCAACTTCTTGAGAAGTTCCCTGTATTGCCCATTTTGATATCCAGCTGCATTTACATGCTCCATTTCTAAAGGTGATGTTCCACAATAAAATTTAGATATAAAAGTACACTAAACATTGATGATTCAATTAAAGGTGATCCTACCATAATGAAAAACCCTTTTAAAAGTACAAATTCCCCAGAATGTTTTCACAAGATATATTGTATAGTTTTGGTCTCTTTCCCACATTTTAATAGGTTTTGCTTAGAGCTGTGTAATAATTCTGGCCAGAAAAAATTATTCAGTGCATAATGGCTAAATGTTTTCACTACTATTGCTACTATCCTTTTTGCCCTGTTAGACTCGGGGTTGGGGGTGGGGGGCAGGAAGCAGTTTCCAGATTCATTAGCAGATGCACTGATCCTATCGATTCTATATCTCTTAATAAACAGGATGTTCGTGAAGGCAGTCTGTTTATATTAATTTATGATCTGTAGCAGCACTGGGGCGCTTTTTTTGAGTCCTCTCCTCATATTACCTATGAGGTTTATGGGTCTAGAAAGGATCAGAATAGCTTTAAAAGGACCATATGTGGGCTGCAAAGCCTTTCTAGGAGCCCATAGGGGTCTCTGTGGGACAATCCATATGTCTGAGAGTTTTGTCGTGCAGCAGGCATAAAACAGCATCCCTGCCTTTGAAACAGACAGAGCTATTGAGATGAAATGACAGAGATGGAAATACTGCTGTAAAAAACAGTGGGAAATAATGTGGCTAGAGGCAGAATTAACTATAACTGTACACTTTACTGTCTTTGCTAAAGGTTGGTTTTGTTGTTTTTTTTTTTTCACCTCGAGTTTCATTTCACTCTGCTTCCTTTCTCAGTTTAGAATACTGGAGTATGTAAACACTGTCTTAATATTTCCTTAATTTCAAGAAGACAAATAATGTGTGATTATTCACATGTTTTAGAATACAATGTAAATTATCAGGACCAAAACTTCTGTTTTAGGCCTTTTCTATGTTAGATAGAATATCAGTGAAAATAAGATAAAGTTTTCCCACAGGAAATTTTTTTTGAAATTGAATTTAAATTAACTCCTTATTGCAAAAATAAAACATGGATTTGTCATAATCGTATTGTCCAGTAGCCTGTTCTACAGTGCTGTTCTGTTCTACATCGGTGAGATTTCAATCTGAGTCTGAGTGCCTACTCTACAGCATTGCACTAAGACCAGGGCTTTCACTGACAGCTCTTTAGTCATGACTGCAGTCTATTTTAAATCTAATTTCTCACAGGTTTCACAGGGGAGTTTGTATGCATGTGATGTAAAAGAAACCCAAGCAGTATTATGGACAATGAAAGCATAAGCTTCTCCTTCCTGAAATTCTCCACAGAGAAGCTGCAGCAACTGCCTCTGGGTGTTCTTGGTTCTGTTTCACCACTTTGCCATCTGGGGAAACATAAGAGAATCAATACATCAGATTCTGGAGGTTATGTGTTAGAGGTTATTTCTTTTTAACAGATGAATTGTTTTCCTCTTTTTCCTCATAAATATAAAAACAGGGGGGAAATATCGTAACTAGTGACAACTGAAGTAATTAAATACTGCAGCTTTGCTTAGATACAGATAAAAAGGTTGTAAACCTTGCTTGACAGTGTCCAGTCACAGCGTGAAGGACAAATTTTTCATGGACTTTGCATTAGTGTGATATATGGTTCTCATTGCCCCCTCCCCCCCAATAAATTACCTTCATCCAGGATAAACATAAATAGAAGAAGAAGCAGTAACATTACTTGATAATTTAATTCTCCTTCACTGTGTCCTTGAAACTTCTCATAAAATATTGCAATATTTTAGAGTGAATTAATGCACAAGGTACTGAAGTACTGTGAGATCCCAATAGTTTCACAAAATTAGACAGGCATTGATTTTAAACTTTTTTTTTTTCTTCTTTATTAACATATTTCTTTGTATACAAAAGGAATTTTTATGGAATACAGCTATCTCTGGTCTTTAAAATTATAATGTCAATTGAGATGCTTATTATTAAATGGTTGACATTATTCCATGTTGTAAATGTTAAGATTACAGAGTTATTACATTCTGCCAATAAAATTAAGAATGCATGTACTGATTCATTTTCAGTTAAACATGAACAAAAATGGTTTTAGCTTCCTGATCCCATGAGAATATTCTACCCAAAGTTCTTCATCTGTACAAATGTCTCAGAAATGTTTGAACATGATTATGAGGGTTTTTTTCCATGAACGAATGTGTAATCCTGAATAATTCTTACTTGCATCATTTATATCATACCTTATGGTCTTTATTACAGAGACAAAGTGCCTTGGATATTTAAAGGTCTAAATAAAAAGCAGATCTGCCCCATGTGATATAATATTCATAATATTCATATTAAGTCATATCGTCCTGGAATGTCTAAAGGCTCAAAAGGCAGGAATCCTGGATTTCTGGCTGTGACCACTGAAAATAGAAACAACACCCTAAAACATGACTGTCTATTCATCCTTCTTATAAAGGGAGAAAGTACTGGAACCTTCACCGTTCAGCTGAAGGAGTCAGCTCAGGGGAATGAACCCCCTCTCCTTTGTCCCTTTTTTCCATCTTGGCTAGTGCTCCCTGTATATATGATCACCTGATGGTCTAACCTAGAGTAGATGTAACTACTTCATTTTAACATATCCTCTGTGCTGCTGACTTCTCTCTTCTGTCAAGGTATGGCATCTATTGTCTCAGCTCCATTGATAAGGAGATGACAGGCCTTCTTTTCTTCAGACAAGTGCTAACCGAGTACAAAACCCAGGAGTTTCAACACTATCACTTTTGGAGAGTTGTGCTTAACTTCAGACACCAACGAAACTGCAAGGCTAACAGGACAGAGGCTTTACACTTTCCTAGTTTTGGAAAAGTGCAGGGCATGATGACCATGCGGTCTGGTTTACAGCTTGGATTTTATTGGATTGAAGTCTGTGTGACCCAATAGGTGGCATGGCTGTGACTTATGATACTTATGATATATGACATATGAAGTTATATGTCAGAAAAGAAGAGGAAAGCTGCAAGAATTGATTTGATCCAACAAGTTCAGTGTCTTCAGTAGGAAAATGTTTGTAACTAGATAAGAAAAAAGAGCATGAATATACACTGTATGTATATCATACTCCATAATGATAATTAATGTAGTCTCCAATAGGATCTGAGGACTATCGGCCACTTGCGTCATTGGAGGTGGCCATAACTGATAGTTCTGAATTAGTTTTCAGTATATTCTCTGGTCTTGCCAAGGTGGAATTTGAGCCATATTTTTAAAATTTAAGATTGTGAACAGATTTTGAATGAATTCTATCTAGCTGTTAGCAGAATTAGAGAGAGAACATTCAAAATGGCATTGCTGTCTGTGATATGCCTGGAATTGTGGGAACAACCTTTGTATTACCCTTAGGAAAAGCATTTTGGACTATTTTGTTCTCACAATATACATGTGTATGTTACTACTTCTATTATTTGAAATTTGGTGTCCTTTGTATACTCAGTATCTTTGTGAATTAAAGCCACTTCAGTAAAAGCTTTGCCTATTAGAGACCATGATACAGATTCTGTTTCATATAGTCAGTTTTAAATAAGTATACCCTGCCTTGAGTAAAAAAAAACCAAAATTGACCCAATAGAACAGTATCCTTGGCAGGGAGAAAGAAAATTATAAAAGCAGTAGGAATTGCTAAGGTTCTGGTGATACAGTTTACTAAAAGAGTTCTATGTATCAGGATACAATGTATTGTAACCACAATTTATCATCCAGTGGGCATGAGTACATTAGACCTACCAAAACCAAGAGATGTGAATTAATCTCCATTCCTCTGTGGTGCTTGGATAATGTTCTGGAACAATGTGTGTTGAGGAGAGAGATAGCATTATAATACATGCATAAATAGCTTAAATTATTATAAATTGCAAGAACAAATTTTGACTTTTTTCATTGTTTCTAGATATTACGACAATTACATGTTAATTACCACTATAGAATACAAGTATGAATCCGACAGTGAAAATGTCTTGCAAAATTATGTCTGACTTTTTTCTTTAAAACGTGCAGGATCAGTAAGAATATGCTGATTTTGAAGATAAATCAGTTTATACCATTTGAAAGCTTCTGTCCCATTTGGCTATTAAAGCTATATTTTCTATTACATCATCAATAAGATAAATAGTGACGATGTGGCAGGCTTAAGTATACCATAAAGCCTAAAAAAAGAAACAAACATCTAAGACCTCCAAAATATATGTGCTAGAGAACTAGATAGATCTAAAGAACTCAGCAACAGGTTTCCATATCAATAACTTAGTCTTCAGATTTTAATAGCTTCAGTGATCTAGGGAAATAGACTCTATATCCAGCAAAATGCAAGTTTATAGCTCAGTGGATGGAGATTCAGGCTTCCATTATAAATAAATGACATTGCATTAAATTGCCCTAGCCTCTTACTGCACAACACTATCTGACACCAGTAAAATATTGCTACATTACCTTGCCCTTTGTACCAACAACAGCAGCACATATTGCCAACAGTTAATTTGCCCCAGGGAACACTGGTTTCTTTGTGAACAGCAATGCACGTCAGTACAAGTGGGTTGATATCTCTTTCCCCCATTTATTTCCAATGCAAGACATCTTCACTTTTGTGGCAGGACTGAAATAGAGATAACTGAAAAGTCACCTTATGCAACCGTTTTTGCTTCTTTGAGCTATTCATTCTTGTATGAGGTAAGATAGATGCTGATTTACAATAGGCAACTTGTACTGAGCACATCATATTTTACATTATTTTTTGAATAAAATATGAAATATTAGCCCTAAAGACTTTAACTTTTTAAGTAAATAGAGGCTTAAACATTGTCAAAAAGACAGGTGGTGCCTAATTTAGTAAATATTTTGCAGAAGCTTATGACATAAGATGAAGCTTTTCTATTCACTTGATAGCATACATTATACTGGTTTAGTAGAAGTACCACTTACTCAAAGTGATTCTCTCTGAGTTTGCATTTTACAGCTGTTATAAGGTCCTTCTCCCTTCTGCTAAGCAGAACACTGAGGGAGTAGCCTGAGTAGATTGCACAATGGGTAGACAAACACTTTACTTCAGACTGGTATTCAATGTCTTGTACTCTCAGCATAATAAAGTGCCAAGTGGTACATTTGGTAAAATTATAGAGGATTATCTTACATAGTGTTTTACATAGTATAGAGGATTATCTTACAAGTGCTCACAGGCACATGCAGATCAGTGTTCTTACATCAGTGTTTGTAAAAAGTAGAACTAACATAGAAAAAAAGCATTTCTGGTATTGATATGCAATAAATATACTATTTGACTTGTTTGATTTACTAAGTTGATAAGCTTAAAAAAAAAAAGTGTGTATGTGTATATGTGAGGAGGAAGATTACTGTTCTGTATTTCTTGGATCTCTTACAATTTCAAAATACACTACATAAATATTCCAGAATTTGTCCTATGTTCAAAAATTCTTGGCGACATCAGAGGCAATGTACTTTCAGAAGCAATGTCTACAGATATTTTCCTCTGTGAGGTGCTCTGTCTGACTGGAGTGTGTTTGATACGATCTAGGAGTGTGTATTAAAATCCCTGCCAATGGGATTCGGGCACTTTATGTGTTAGTCAACATTATATCTGAACTACAGTGGGAGATAGGCAAGCACTTGACGACCAGTCCACCAAAGTAAGGTTGTAAATTTAGGAGCCCAGAGAACTTCACAGTTCAAAATTTAAGTAGTTAATGGCATTTCTAACTACAGGCTCTGGTGATTTCCATACTGTAGTTTAGACTGAGGGAATTCTCTGGGAAATAATGTGTTTGTACTTGGACAGTATCATTTTTCTTCCCCATGAAGTGCTAAGGCTTGGACAACTGGCCCAAGCCAGAGTTGACCTATAGATGAATCCTGTATATTTTATAACTGAAAGCCATTGTGCTAGTAGGTATTGTACTAAGTTATAACAACCTACTTATGCTGATGTAAAAAGTGCTAAAGCATTGACATACTGAAGCCTGAACAACTGGCCCCAAGCTGAAGCTGCTAACTTAGTATGTAATCATTAGCAAAGTATGTAAACTCGCTAGTGAAAGATGCAGCTTAGACAAAATATAATCAGTAGTGAGGAGAGAATGTATCCAACTTCCCTTGTTTAGCCTTGTTCAAGGCTGAGAACCCACGCATTTGGCCTTGTTAGAAACTCCCTTGGTTTCCCCCCCTGAGCCTTGGCCAGGCTTTGTGTGGAATCCAACAGGAGAATGAAACCAGAAATTTTCTGCTCAAAATAAAGGTGCCAGCTATTCTGGCTTGTCCATCTCTGGTATATAAGGCTGGGCCTGTTTGCAGCGACTTTAGCAGGCTCACCTGTGGGTGGACGCACCGCATAGGATTTTCCCCTTGCCGGGACAGGCTCTGCAAATCCTCACTGTAACCGGGGCACCCCAGCGACTGTGGATCTGGATGATGACATGCAAGTGGTGATGTATTTTTCTTAATCTCCATTCTCTCTCTTGTGTAGTAATGATCTAATGCATTACCCTGTTTTTTCCTGTTTTCTACTTTAAGTGCACTATTCTGCTTTTTTCTTACTGCATGTTTTCTGTATTACATTGTTATCACTAGTAAAATACGCCTGCTCTTTTCACTCTGGTGTCTGAGTTTAATTGGTATCCTTAAGCAGCAGAACACCCCAAAGCATCTGCTACTGGCCACTGTCAGACAAGACTTTGGGCTAAACACACTCAAGCTTTTATGAAGTATTTTTACTTAAATTACCATTAGTCCAATTTAAGATACCTATTAGGTCTCTGGATCAGGTTTTTAATCTGTTTCTGCCTCACAATCTTTTCTCACTAGTGCTGTAAGGGACGTACACAACATTAAAAATATATAAATATAAAATACATGTATTTGTAAACTTTTGAATAAGCTCATTGCTACTGCTCAAAGATTACACAGTGTGTCTGGACTGTGAAATAGTGGAATACAAAACTGAAAACATTCAGATTTTTTCCCTGTTATGATACCTTCCCCTCTCAGCCACTTTGTCCATAAGAATTTCTGCTGTTGGACAGCCTTATACCAGAAAGACACTGTAACACCCTAGTCTGTGAACCAAGCAAAGGACTCTCTTAGCATAGGTAAAGTTGTATCAGGAAATCTGCACTTTGACCTGTAATTGTTAATTATACCACTTCAAATAAAGCAAGCTCTCTTTGTGAAGTGCAGTTGAGTGATACTACTTTATCTTTTCTAAAGGTTTCTGCCAGCTGTGTCACTCACAGATCACCCCTTATCCATCTTTAGATCAGCATTGCTGTTATGGTTGTGAAAATCAAACAAAATACTGCAATTCTAAATTTTCACTATAATTTTTGCAATATTCAGAAGGGTCTGAAAAAATATGGATGATTTGGCTGATATTTTCTCCGTATGTTTTTTGCTCAGTCATTTAATGATGCTGTAGATATGTATGGTTTGATGCCAATAATTCAGCTACCAGAAGAGAAGGATGTTTATATTACAAAAACGGGCATGCAAACAGGCTTGCTACAGTCATAGCAATAAAATGAGTGTAACACCAACATAACAATGCTAAAATTAAGACATGTCTTGGTGACCTCTAAAAATATACATACACCACTAGGGGCTGGGCATGGATTACTTTTCAGTCAGGTTTGCAACCTGTGCTGACCTCAGTGTAGTTAGTTAAGGTTGTACTAACCATGATATCTGTGCTAGGTAGTCTACTAGCTGAGATATTTCTTTTCTGTATTGCAATATAGGCAAATCTCTTGGTGTCTGGAAATGCCACTTCCATTTCCTAGCATTTGTTGTTCAAAGAAGACTTTTATTCTCTTTGCTGCTATTAATTTGGTTTCCTAGTTTATGAAATTCTCTCTGTTGGTGCTCTAAATTTTAGAGCAAACTCTTCATATACATAATCAAAATTATTTTCTTCATAACTATGTTTTGATCAGCATTATTGATCATGACTTCCCTTGTTTAGAAACAAACAGAACGGCACTCTCAGAATCACTTATCTCTTTCCTTCTTCTCTTCAGGAGTAATCATGTCGATCAGCCTCTTTACTTAGTCACTGAGAAAACTCACCCCTTGCTGTTAGGAACTGTAAATTGATTTGCATTACAGAACATGAAATATAAAGTCTCAGATAACAAAAACTGACTGTAATTATAGTCACACACAAAAAACCCACAGAGGGAGACTTTTAAAGCTGAGTGCCAGCAAAGCAAAACAAAACCCAAACTCAAGGAAATCCAGTTATGAACGAAACACTCCATATGTCTTCTAACACATAAATGTCATTAGACACATTATGCAATTCATTAACATGGAAGTCTGCTGTGCTTAGATATTGTTCAAAGCAGGAAAGGTGTCATTATGGTGTTTGTAACTTTTATTGGTTTATCTTTCAATTACAAGAAATTTGTGTGGGTGGAGAATATGTGTTTGATGAGGTATAACCAGATCTTGAGTCCTAATTCTGTACCTGCTACCTACATGTGCACATTGCAAGTAGTTTTTTTGTGCTATAGTTTACCTGTCTATCAAGTGGGAATTATACATATGTTTTGTGGATTAATTAGGTGAAAATTCTGAGGTACTTTTTGAACACGTAGAGTGCTATGTAAATATTAAGACTCAGATCCACACAAGTGTTTAAGCACTTAACACCTGTCAAAACAAACAAAATTAAGTGCCTAAGTATCTTTTTGCAGATCTGAGCTTTTCTGCTTGCTGTTTGTAACTTTTGTTTTTTCTTTAATCAAGCAGTTGTTGCTTGTAGAATGTGTTGGTGAACAAGTTCAATAAAGAAAATTACATGCTCATGCTGGTAAGTATTTTTCAAATGTTGCGGTTTATTACAACTATACTTACAGTTTTGTACAGTGCATTTTCCATCTTCAGGCCTTATGGAGGTTTCTATTAACATAAATTATTAAGAGGAAAATGGAAGCCTTTATTCTCAAGGTTCAGTTGCTCTTTTTCATGTACATGTGTAATTGGAATTGTTACTCTAGGGACCACTGTGTGTACAAAGGTTTCTTTTTAGTTTTGGTTGGGATTTTTACCCTCAAAACAGAATGCAATTCATACATTTTTAGTCTACAGTAGTAATTATTTGTGACAAAGTGATGAGTTCCATCTCTGAGTGCTATGAATAGAAAAAAATTATATCTTAAATGCATAGAAGGCAAGAATATGAGACAGTCAGCCATGGTGAGAGAAATATCTTGATGAATTCATAACCAGAGGGCTCACTTCTTCAACCTTCTGCAGACTGTTCAGTTTACAACAACACCCTGTGTTGTTACTCCATTACTGTACAGTGATTTCATTCAGCTTCCAGCTGCACAGGCCTTTATGTCCATTATCAAGTCACATGTATACACTGTTGTTACATTAAGCAAATATGTATGTAATATACTGCTATTATCCAGGGAGCTAGCCACTGAAGTTAAAATTAATTCCCACTTTCACAGATAAACAAACAGCATGCTGAAGACTTTAATGTAGTATTTGGTACCTCTGACACATAGAGACACATGAAGTTGTGCAAGTCAGCCCTAGTTAAAAACTGGGCCCACGCTTTTATTTCAGTTCATTATTTTCCAAATCCCCTTACTCAGTGTCTTTATTTTTTTAAGGAAATCTGTCACATTATGTCCTTTCTTGTTTTAGGAATATCTTGCATAAAACAAGCCAGTAGTGACCTCTCATATATATAGTGTATATACAATGTATATATATATATAGTGTATATACAATGTATATATATATATATATATATAAAATATCATTTCTAGTGAATAGCAGGCAGTTATTAATACGGTATATAAAAAATGCTTATGCTGGTTTTGAGTGACAGGGTTTTTGGTAGCAGGGGTGGGGGCTACAGCGGTGGCCCTGGTGAAAAACTTCTCAAGGCTCCCCCGGCTCCAAGTCAGACCCACCTTTGCAACAACACCAGGCCAATCCGGCCTCTGTGATAATGTAATTACAAAGGTGAACCTGAGAGGTGGGGGGACTTGGAGGAGGCGTTAAGAGGTCACCTATGAGAGCACCGAGGTCAGTTTAAGGAAGGAGGAGGAAGGGGGGAAGGTGCACCTGAGCATGGACCCCCCTTGTATCTCGTGGTGAGATGGCAGGGCCACCCCCCTGCCACCCATGGAGGTCGCCAGAGGAACAAAAATTCACCTGCAGCTTGTGGAGGAGCCCACACTCGAGCAGGTAGCTGTGACAGGCTAAGACTCTGTCAGAAGATGCAGTCCCCCCTGTTGTAGTTCAGCACTTGGAGGACTGCAGCACGTGTGGGTGCATCTCTAGAAGAATGCATCCCATGGGAAGGACTCACAGCAGAGAGAGTTTGTGTCTCCCATGAGAGGGACTCCACATGAAGCATGGGGAAGAATGCAGGAGAGTGCTTCCCCCCCGCCTTGGAGGAAGAAGCAGTGGATTGACTGCACCCCATCCCCTGCCCCAGCACTGCTGGCGGAGGAGGTAGAAATAGTATGGACAAAAAAAGCTGGGCCCGGCAAGAGTGGAGGGGTGGGGGGAGGTGGTTTTATCATACATTAAGGCTTCTTATTGTCCAGTTCTGTCTGTTAAGAGTTGATTTTGCTAGTGTTTGAATTAAAGTGATGTTCTTTTTTTTTCCCGTAACAGTCTGTCTTTTTTACCTGTGACCATTTAAATTGGCGAGAGACCCCTCCCTGTCATCTCGATTCCTGAGCTTTTTTAATTTAATTCTTCTCCTCAGTGCTGGGTGGGAAGGAGTGAGTGAACACCTGCATGGTGCTCAGTTGCCCTCCAGGACTAAACCATGATAAGGCCATAGTTTAAAAATAGGGTTCAACAAAACAGCACATTTTTGGGTTGCCATTTTTAAGTTTTAAGCCACTTTTTTTTTTTTAATTTTACATTAAGTAAGCATGAACACATATTGGAGGATTTTTCAAGCCCAATTAGTACAATATGCAGAGAATTACATCTCCTGTCGCCATCCTTATAGTTATTTTTAAACACAGTTCTGGTGGAAAAAAGTTTCTGATTATTAAGTTCATCCTGATTTCCAAATACCAAGGCAATTCATTATTTAGCATTTGGATATGGTGTTGCTATGGAATGCTGACTGAATACATAGAGAAGTGAGACTGCCTTCAAACATTAATCTGATTTTTTTTCCAACGCTCAGGAATATTACATAAAGAATGGATTATGCAAGGGTATAACACTTATATAAAAACAATGGCTGTTGGGATAATTTGATTTTTTTGTTCGTGCTTTAGCATCACTGATGATAACAGCATGTCTGCTATTAGTCATCCTAGTTACTTGTAGTACAGGGACAGAACATGATACTAAGTATTTGTTGGTTGCCCAAGAAATGATGACTTCAAAGGACTCTTGCAGGTTCCTATATCCTAAATCTTCTAGGATAAGATAAAGTGCTGCAAGAAAATATATCAATATCTCAGATACATATACAGTATGTAACTTAAGGAGGATTTTAAAACCAGAAAAAATCTTTGTAGTTGTCTGGTCCATATATAAAGCTATTTAAACAATGTAACAGAAGAAATTTCTACATTATGACTACAACTGGAGGTAGATAATATCTTTTAGACAAAGTTGAACAAAATAAAATGCACCTTAAATTTTAAAATTCACTGCAGCTCTTTGCATATATATGTAGAAGGTTTAACAGAATTTATACTTATCAGTGTTAATGGAAACTGTATTCACTTACGGAAAAAGCAATGAATGATGAATAACTCCTTTAAATTCTGTCTACAAGTTTAAGATAATGCCATTACTGGAGGTTAAGTTCTTTAAGAGTAGCAACAGCCATAATAATTAGTTTGCATCTTGAAGTTACAGTCTGACCTCTCAGAAGTCATAGAAAACAAATATGCAATAAAAAGGCATGGAAAGAAAGAACAGACAAGAAAAAGGTTCATACAGTTAAAATCATTGTTGGACTACAGGTTCTGCATTATTCCCCATCAGTTAAATCTAAGCAAACAATGTGTGTCTGTGTTGACTATCCAGTTACTTGCTGGCAACTTACTTGAAAGCATTATTATAAGGATAAGCCTTCTTAAAACTTTGAAAAAAAAGCAGATTCTAAAAAAGAAAAACCCCGAACAAACCTGAAATAAATAAATAAACATATGCATTTCTTCCAGGCTTACAGTCCTGGATTGTTTCTTAAATATGCATATTTGGGGTTAACAATCTTTTAATACTCTTGACAATAAGATTGAGGATACAATGAAAACTTAATGAGTACATGTTTAATGCTTTTAGTTGCTATGTCACTGTTTTTAATAGGAACTGATTCCAGTATTGAACTGCCATTTCACTTAGTCTGGTTCTAGTCCAACACACAAGGAGCAGAAGAGAATGCAGTGTTTTTCTCCCCAACTTTCCGAATATTATGGGTTTTTTTTCTGTTCTCAAATTTTTGTAATTGTTAAGTGGAAAAGAATCAGTTAAAAGGCTTTGGCTTAAAACAGGACAAAACCACCAGGGAAATTCATAGATACTAGAGAAGCCTCTTGATCCGTATAATACAGTCAATAAGGCTAGGACTCCCAAGGGGGGTCTTAAGGTCCTTGTTTTTAGCTTTGTGTCTGTGATGCCTTTTGGTCTAGTAGCATGTGTTTCAGAAGCTCCTGAAATCATGAGGGGCTTGGCATCACAGAATAGGATCCTTCATAAAAGATTAGTGGAGACTCATTTGATTCCAGGCTGTCAAGCTGATAATGTCTGAGGGTTCCTGATCTCACATATATTTTTAATAAGGACTGAAGAAGAACCGCTTGTAAGGCTCTCTTACTACAACCATTCTGTGGGGTATTTTAAAATCCCAAAATGGATGAAATGAAAAATTATTTTAAAAGTCTGAAACATGAGACTTATACTCTGTAACAAAGCTTTGAAATATTTATTTTTATAAAATTAAAGTACTGTGAAGCAGTATTTCTTCTTAAAGGATGTTTTAGATTCTAATTCTCACATAAATATATTTTAATTCAGAACTATCCTCTTTTCTTTCTGCATGCTCAAACTTGCTGCATTGCAGTGTTGTGCATATTTGTAATTTAATGTTGGTAAACCTCTTTAAATGTTAACGTTGTTATTTAAACACAGATATGCATTTCAGTTTGAAAATGTAATGATCACAAAAACCAGAAGGCTCTAATTTAGATGAAAGGTCAGAGTAGGAGTCAGGCACAATTATTTGCATAATCAAGTATAATTTTTTATTTTTGTGTATGCTTGTTTACCCACTGAATAGTGGTGACAACATAGCAACCATGTACAGATACCTAATTTAAGCGCGGAAGTCTACTTAAGGGTCTATCTACCCTTTTCAACTCTACTGATAAGGAGCTTCTGTAGAGTGTAAAAGGAGTGTTGCAGGTTCAAAGTTATGCAGTCAGTGAACAAAAGGCAGTTAAGACACGTGGTTATGGTTTGTGAAAGAGGTTTATCTCTTTCAGAGGTGTTTTCAGATTTGCTCTTCTGTCAAAATCCAGTCCATAGGATGTCACAAAATATATCTAGGATGATTCAAAGATGTCCGGGTGCAGAGAAGTGGTTAGTATTTCCCACTGAAATAATTCAATAGGTGCTTGGCACAGGATGTTCTCAGAGTGTCTCCAAGTCACAGAGTAGCTATGCAATCAGTAGTTTCTTTTCAATTTTTGTCTTAGTGCAACAAGGAGAGTCTTTCGTTATCAATCTGTATTTTTTTACTCCAAGACAGCCCTTCACAGTTTCAGTGAAACAAAACTCGAAAGGGATTTAAAATGTAGACCTTGCAGTCTCATTAGCTGTTGTCTCACCCCCAGCATTCTCCATTTTCAAAGTAATTTCCTCTGAATCAAGGGCCCTTCCCAGAACATGGCATGGTTACATGAATTTGTCCTGAGCACTTACCTGGGGAGCAGTTTGCAAGTGTCACAACTGATTTCTTTTGTTTAAGCTGACTTTTTTTTTTTTTTTTTTTTTTATTTGCTGCATTATGTACAAGTGCCTTAATTTGTGCATTGCAGTCTGTTCATAAATTGCTTTCTCTCTTAATAATGAAATAGATAAACACTTAAGATTTTAATGTAGACTGAGAGATGGGTTATATTTGTCCTAATGTCTGGGAAGGGCAGACAGTTCTTGTACAGATATTAGCATTATGAAACGAAAAGTTATATGTAATTTTTAACATTCTTTTATGTCCTTTTAACAGTTAGAGAACACTAAATCTGCATTTGATGAGTAGGTAGGACACAGTAACTAAATTTTTCTTTAGGAAAAGAAACCAGATTATTGAAGATTAAACTAGTAGCTTTAAATTCAAAACATTTATCAAAGCAATGTAAGTAGGAGAGGTCTTGTGTTTCTAATCTGCCATGTTTTCAGTCTCTGTTCTCCCTTTCTTCATAGGGTAATTTACATTTTTCCAGGTGTTGAGAGAATACAACACTTAAATGTAGATTACTAATAAGAAAAAGCAGTCACAATAGATCAGATTGTGTAGAGGTTGATATACAAGATGTAATTTTGTGGGGACACAATGGTTGAATAACAGAATCTTTACAGTTTGCAAATCTGATTTCTGTGAAAGATTGTGATCCATTGTGAAACCTAATCTTGTTACAGCAGTTGAACTCATCATACTGTAGTTATGTGGGGAGAAGTGGGGTGGAGAAGAGAGACTGCAACACATTTCTTCATTCATTATCATTAGTTGTTTTACATGGAAATAATGGACTTACATTGCATAGACTTATGTTGTAACAGTCTTGAATTTCCCTGCTGAGACCACCTTGAAATGTTCTGCACTGCATATTTTTTCACAGAATTTCCCAATGCAATACCTTAACAGAGAATCCTGCTTCAAACTGTGTAGTATGATGGGACAACATGCTTTTGCTTGATACTTCAGGGTAGTTAGCACAAGGTTAAATTTACCCATGTGTTTTTATCCACAATTTTAAGTTATTTCCCTGCACTTGGAGTTTGGATCTCCTCAAAGGTAAGAAATCTTTCAACACAGGAGCCTGCAATGGTTTACATAAAACTGAAAATACAAGCCTGGCTGTTACAGTATTAAGCTTCTGAGTGCTTGGTTTATCAGTAGATGTTTTGACAGGAAGCACAGGGAAAGTGTCCTAGATGGCAAATGTGAGTGACCAATTACAAGTAAAGTGCAGACTGAGAGCTTTGTAAATGCAAGTAAATTATACAGATAGGACTTCTAACTTTGTTACCTCCCCAGCTGCCATGCCCTTAATATTATTTTAAATTATATTCAGTAGGATAATTTAAATATAAATCATTAAATCTATTTCACTGGATTATCTGTATGCACCCAGAGATTAATATAACCAGATTCTAATCCATTGGCTGTTTTGTGGATATTTTCCTCTGCCATCCTAGCTATTGATATCAGCAGGCTGACAGTCTTTGTCCACAATGAATTACATTGTTCAGAAGTGTTGATCATTCTAGAAAAGTGTAAAAGGGATTTTTTCTGGTTTATTGATGCTGGTTTCTCCATTAGGCTTTTTGAATGAGTGAGTTTGGACAGCTCTCAGCAAAGATTTCAGATGTGTACAGGAGCCATGAACCAGATATGCCTGGCTTCTGATTTTTACTTTTATTTCACATAATATACAATTTCATAACATATTTGGGGAATATTTTGAAATAATTAATAAATCTGAAGAAGCTGTGATTTGAAAATATATTGCATAGATAGAAAAATGCCTATATGTATCAAGTGATATATTTAGTCCTTTAGCTGAAGTCTGCATATTAATACAACTTTCTGTTTTTGAAGGTAGTGCTTCTGATTTACATTTCGTGATGAGCACATTCATCCATCAGCAAGTTTTATTGTTATAAATTACATGTATAAATTTGTGCGCCTGCTTTGAAATTTAGGAAGTTGTGTGGGTTTTGGCTGGGATAGAGTTAATTTTCTTCATTATAGCTAGTGTGGATTTGTGCTGAAAACAGTGTTGATAATACAGGGATGTTTTCATTATTGCTGAGCAGTGCTTACACAGAGTCAAGGCCTTTTCTGCTTCTCACACCACCCCACCAGCGAGTGGGCTGAGGGCACACAAGAAGCTGGGAGAGGACACAGCTGGGACAGCTGACCCCAGCTGACCAAAGGGATATCCCATACAGTATGACCGCCTGCTCATCAATAAAATGCTGGGGAAAGAATGGGGAAGCAGGGGATGTTCAGAATTAGGGCGTTTGTCTTTCCAAGTAACCATTACATGTGATGCAGCCCTTCTGTCCTGGAGATGGCTGACCACCTGCCTGCCAATGGGAAGTGGTGAATGAATTACTTGTTTTTCCTTGCTTGCATGGCTTTTGCTTTTCCTATTAAGCTGTCTTTATCTCAGGCCACGAGTTTTCTCACTATTACTTTTCTAATTCTCTCTCCCATCCCATTGGGAGGGAAGGGGAGTGAATGAGCAGCTGTATGGTGCTTAGTTGCTGGCTGGGGCTAAATCAATACAGGAGTTTAAAATTTTTCTTCCATAGACTAATTAAAAAAAACCCAAAACAGTTGTTCCTCATGGCTAAAGTGATTAACTAGCTTTGAATTACTGCCAGTTTTCTTTTAGCAGAAGAAGTAATTTGTGCTGGACGTTTCTGTATTACATCTTCTTTTTGAAAGAACAGTATTGCACCAGAGGTTTGTTTTCCTTGAATAAAGCACGAACAAAAAGCAAACATTTCCCATCTAATGATTTCCATACATACTTTATCAGAAAGTTTACCAAGGAGCTCAGTTACTCTTTCTTTCGGTATCAGTCATGATTGCTTCTCTTGGCTTGCTGGTTGCTTTTTACTTTTAATACCTTCAGACATAATCAGACACAACTGTATGGCTTACATTTACAATCACTTTGTGGAGAAACCTGTCATGTTCCTCTTTGGCTTAATCATGTGTTGTTTAGGATGGCATCCCTTACAGTCCCCAGAAAAGTGTTTGTAGTCACTAGATAGCTTACATATTCACAAGTTATCACAATTACTTCTTCCATGCAGAGTGAGCAGAGAGTTACAATATTTTCAATAACCTGTGAAGAAGATTCGTTAGTTAATACCAAAGATATGCTAGACATGATAAAGATATATCAGTAGGCGGTTACCAATCATGACAGGTCTGATGGTTATGGAGTTTAAAATTATATAAGCCTTAATAACTTAGATAGGATAAATAGAAGTACTTCATATACCCATTACAGGATCTTCTCTGTTTACTAATGTATATTCTACCAAATCAGTTTTCTGTCAGTGCTGGGGAACCAAAAATTCTTTGCACGTTTGCCTTCTCCTAATTTGTTTTCAAAAACTAAGAGAAATTTTAATAAGCTTCTAGAAATGTCAGTTCCTGTGAGATCTAAGACAGATCTCATCTATTCTAGTCAGAATAGGAAATATATCAGTTTTCAGATTATCCAAGCTCAAGTTCAGAAGTGGTGTTACATCCATCTGGCACTTTCTTAGACTGTTTTCATGGTTAACTCATAGCTGTAACACAGTTACAAATTGTTCAGCTCAGTAGGGTGCCAGATAACTCTGATGGATTATCTAGGGTAGGGTGCTGATTTCCTTCATTAGTTATGAGTCAGGCCAGTTTCATGTTTTGAAGCCACGGATTTTTTTTTTTTTTTTTTTTGAGGACATTACATTAATAACATAGTGATGTATTTTTAATATGGTTTATTGTTGTTTTAAAGGATACCTGTACAGTCTCTAGGGTTGAAATAATTTTATTTCTTTGCCAAGATCTGATAGAATTACTTAGTTTATACCTAAAATTTCACAAACTCAGTGTTATTTATTGTGTTCTGTAAATCACTAGTAGGGATGGGAGATGCTGGAGCCAGTGTTTTTGGTGCTGTCCTACAAAGGCACTTGGCTGACACTGTAGTCCAGAGTACTGGTTTTAGCTGGAATAGTGTTAATTTTCTTCATAGTAGCTTGTTGAGTGCTATGTTTTGGATTTGTGACCACAACAGTATTGATAACACACTGATGTTTTAATAGTTGCTGAGCAGCGCTTGCACAGTGTCAAGGCCTTTTCTGCTTCTGTGGAGGTTTGAACTCAAGCGGCAGCCAGACACCACACGGCTGGCCCTTCACCTTCCCTCCCCCTTCTGGTGAAATAGGGGAGGGACAAAAGTAAGAGAATTCATGGGTTGAGTAAAAAGAAAGAATTTACTAAATATAACAAGAGAACAACAGTGAGTTCAAAAAGAAAATGGGTAAAATGCAGCAGTGGCTTAGCAAATGTAGCGACTGCCCTTCACAGCAACAATACCACCCGACCAGAAGAGGGCGCGAGTGAGAGCATGAGTCTGCGAGAGAGACACACCCCCACCTGGGCATGACATCACAGGGTGTGAAATACTCCAGTGAGAATTAACTCCATCCTGGGCAAAACCAGGACAGCTTCTCATACTGCCCTGCCAGTGAGCAGGTTAGGAATGCGCAAGAAATGGGGAGTGCACATAGCTGGGACAGCTGACCTCAACTGACTAGTGGGTTATTGCATACAATATGGGATCGTGCCTAGCAATAAAATCTGGGGAAAGAATAAGGGAGGGGTGGACACTTGCAGTTATGGCATTTGTCTTCCGGAGTCACAGTTATGCAGGATAGAACTCTGTTTTCCTGGAAATGGTTGAACACCTGCCTGCCATTGGGAAATAGTGAATTAATTCCTTGGTTTGCTTTGCTTGAGCATACAGTTTGGCTTTCCCTGTTGAATTGTCTGTATCTCAGCCCATGAGCTTTCTCACTTTTACCGTTCTGATTCTCTCTCCCATCCCTCTGCAAGAGAGTGAGAGCGCAGCTGTGTGGTGCTTAGCTGACTGGGGTAAGTCATGACATTCAGCTAAATGTTTTTACCTCCTGGATAGTGTACATTTTTTCTTTACAATCCCAACAAATTACTTTGGCTCCAAATTTCTTCTTCATTATTGCACAACTTGTAACTGTTGAAGAATTCATCCATTAAATTCCTCTTTTTGACATGATTATTAGTCAATAAGTAAACTTCAGGCCATTTTCTGAAACAACAAATTTGACTACAACAAACGTTGATTGCTATTTTCTCGGGCAAAATTTGAAACATACAGGCTGTAATGCACTCAGTTACATTAGATACTGCTGCATTCTTATTTGGATAAAATGTTCTGTGTATATATAAGTGTATATTGCTAATATATGATTGTAGAGAATTTTTCCTGTGTTTCCGTGATTTTATAAACTTAAAATGGTTGAATGTATTGAGAAAAGGCATCACCTGAGAATCTTCTTGCAGTGGACACCAGTACTTACTGAAGTCTGTATTTAACATATTCTACGTGATAATTAGGGCTTTTTTTCCCATTGCAATAAAAATGCTATCGTGGTGATTCTGTGAGATGCCACAGTTCATAGATCTTACAATTGTACTTTATTCTAAATAAAAGATCTCATCATTGGGAAGTTTCTATTATCTTTAGCCCATTGCAGCAAATCTATGTCTACTGGTCCACTGGATGAATCAGGATGAATTACAAATAAGAGAACAAAGAGAACAGTTTATATATACACTGAATTCCTTGGGGTACCCTAGTCCATTCTCTTCAACTTAGCACACTGTCTGCAAACATCAAAGAGATGCTGTGCATTTCCAATTCTGCTGGATGGTTGCAGAATTGTAACTTTACAGGTTTGTTTGAACTTCTTTGCATGTGGGCCTTCAATATTATTGAATGGAAAAGCTACTGTAGGTTTTGAGAAGTTTTCTTCTCAAATGCAAATTTGAGATGCAGATACTCTCCAGATCTAAAACTTTTGGAAGATGATAGAAGTCTGTTACAGGGTATTAAACATAAATTGTGGATATCATTGGTGGAGGACCCTAAGACACAGAGTGTGTAAAGAGGGAGAACAGACCCAGAGTAATATTTCTCTCTTCTTGCTCTAGCACTGTTTTATTCACCTAGACACATTCATCTACCAGTGTTCCTGTTGGCTTTCCCTGTAACTGAGCAAGCAGTGAGTACAGGAGAACAAAGAAAGTCAATCCCCCCACCTCCCCTACAAAAAAAAGGTACTAGATAGGGGACTAGGCATAGCACCCCTGACAGTCCCCACTACTAATGCAACACACAATACATCATCTCACCAAAATATTAAATGTCTTCTGTCTCCAAATGAAGAGCAGAAAATGACACTCAGGGGAAAACAATCATCACAAGGGACAGTAACTGGAGGGAAAAAAAAAAAAAAAAAAAAAAGGGAGGGGAGGAGAATGATGGTGTTGCACTGTTGAAAACGACAAATATAGGAAAGACGAGATGTGGCACCAAATAGACCATTCCTGGTGTTACCATTAATATTGGCCTGCACACAGGACAGGGTCAGCAAAGGTCTTTGGGTTGGTGCAGTATGACCATTCAAGTCAGAGTCTCCCTTTGGATAATGAAACTTGACTCTGGAATATAAACATTTTGCTTTAGAAAGCCACCATCATCTGAAGTCCTTTGTTAGAAAAGAAGTGACTGTGAAAAAAAAAAAAAAGTGTGAAAGGAAGTTTGAAAACAAGTCAGTTGAGGCAGGAGCTTTCACAGTCTGAAGCAAATTGCATCTTGGTGACAGAACTGCTTTTCTTTTCTCACCCAAACTCCAAATTATCAAGAATAGGAGAAAGAGGAACCCATATAGAATCCTTAGAATTCTGCACATTTTGGAAGTGTGGAAGATTGGAAAATTCTTCATATTCTCAGCTTTCTGTTGCCCATATAAATTATACCATCACCAATTTATCTTAGATAAATGTCCTCCTTTAGCGGTAACTCGTCACTGTTTTTCCAACTTCAGATGTAAGCTTACCACAGACCACTTTTTAATGTAGTGGTTTCTATCCTGTTATTTTGCTGTCTATCCATACCATGCTTTTTCTGAAATCTCTTGGGCTGAAGCCAGAGTATTGGATAAACTGCTCATTTAAATATTCAAGCTTGTATGCTGGAATGGCTCAGAAACTGAGAATTCACCTTATTTATTCACCCTCTTTAGTCTTCCTCTAAAGCAACTGTTACTAGAGTTGCTGACTGCCGATTCCAATTTTGCTGCCTTTATTCCATGTTTACCTATTTCTTTTTATCACAAATGTTCAGCATCAGATTAAAAATTCCATTCTCTCTTCAGATCCGTTTTACTTTTAGCAATTAATGTTATTCTAGAATGTTGGGTTTCAGAGGAGATCTGAAGTTTCATACTTCTTTTCGGTGTGGAAAACTACTACAGTACACAGATACAATTAAGATATCGGCCTCGAGGCAGGACAACTTGCTCACTGAAAACCAGTGTCCCACAAATCTTTCATTTGACCCAGTTCCTATTTTATAAAATAATTTTGGTAGATTGATTTGCAGGATATCTTTTCTAGTGCTTACCATTACTCAAAATTTAAAAATTACTCAAAAATGAAATCTAGATTGATTATGAACTCATCCACTGTCTTTGGTATGTAGGATTTTGACTTTAGCTTCAGAAAATTAATTTTAAAACTTAAATCTTTCTTCCTCTTCCTCCCCTGCTGCCCTCCATGGTAGCCTGTTCTTCCTCTTTCTTTTCCTCCCCAATCTATTAACATCATATGCAAAGAAGCAGTTCATATTTACTAATTTTTTTAGCTTTTCTAGGCAAATTAATGTGCACTCAAATTAATGCCTAGTACTCATGGATGTTGTCATGTACTTTATTGCTGTAGCTGTACTTTCAGGCACAATGCTAACATATTGTGTGTGGGTTCTTTGGTAAAACAGGTTTCATTTTGTTTTATACTGTTAATTTTTACCACCATACATTGGTTAAACAAGAGTGCATATTACTTGTGAAACTGCAAGTGGGGCAAAAACATCCTCAAGAAACTCATGTAGTTATGTGTAAATCATTAATATTCACATTTTCTCATCTACTGTTCTTTTTTGTTCTTTTTATAATTATTATTATTATTATTATTATTATTATTATTATTTTGGCATACTGTTCTAGTTTTGTGCTTGCTGGAGATTGTAACTGATACACACTGAGGTCAGCAGAGAAATTCATATGATTTCAATGGTCTTAGATCAATTCCATACAGTGTTAACCCTAAAACATCCATTTTACTTTAGAGGTATTATTCATTACACTAAGCATTGGCACTTTTAAAAAATGTGAACAAAATTTTTTGCTGCTTTATTTTTCAATACCTTCCTATCAAGGAATTAAAGTTTGGATTGTCTTTTTTTTTTTTTTTTTTTTTTTTTTTTTATGGTTTTATTTTTATTTCCTTCTGTTGTCTTTCCTAGGTATCTTCTTTTTTCTTCCATTTTTTCCATTCTCTTTTTTTTTTTTTCTCTTCTTTCCAGTTTGACCTTCTCAGATGTTTAAAAGCACGGTGCCTGAGTTTCTGACAGTTACAGTTAGTGTCACCTCTCTTTTACTTCTTGTGCTGAACCAGCTTTTAAAAGCCACACCAGCTTTCTCAGCAGGTGGCTGCTGATTTGTACTGCTAGAAAATCAGAGCTTTACAGAGTCAGTCAGTGCCAGAGGAGGAAAGCTGCCTTGTGGCAGTTTTCATGACCTAAATTGAATTGGTACAATTGGGTGAGGAAGGCTTGTGCATTACACAGCTGATTAAGAACTGCATAATCTATAATTCTGTTTCACTAGAGAGTGCCAAGAGACTCTTGAATATCAGTAAATGAGGACAATGTATTTAAGAGCATGGAAATTCACACTTGAGCTCTTTTTCAGTGCTTTATGGCTCCTGTATTTTTCACCAAAACCTGATAAAGTTTGAGTAAATATAAAGATACCAGAAATGTATATATTAAACCCAGGAGAGTACCAAGTTGCTGTCTATCTGTATTTCCTGATAATAAAATATTGATATTTTATTCCCATGGTACCAGTTAGGAGTGTTCTAAAGAAGTGACTTAAATGTCATGACTCAATGGCTCTCAAAGCAGTCTGCTGGAGAATGTCCTTGGACTTCAAAATATATTTTAGAAAAAACTTTTTTATTTTTCTGTTAGAAGAAAGATTTAAAAACTGTCTCCTGCATAATTTTCTGGGGTACATTATCAGAGTACTTACTTACATTAGAGTTACTTACTTAGGTCATGTAATTAATGCACTTAGGTTCTTATTTGTTCCCCTTTTGGCCATGATAGGACTGTTGCTTAGATGGGACAACTCACTTGTGCAGAAGTGGACATAGCACTGGGTAAGAGACATAAGGGGATAGGGACGAGAGATTTCAGCTGAGTTACAATACATACTAAACCATAGAGGGTGTTTGTATGTCTACAGAGGAGTCAGAGAGAAAAGCACATATTCCACAAAGAAATTACAGATTTTTATTATTTTTTTTTTCCAGAGGAAAGGGATACAAAGAGTATTTTTTTAACAGAGAGAAACTGTTTGTTCTTCCTTTGGTAATCCTTCCCTGCCATGTAGGGCAGATTGTTAAATTACACACTAGAAGCACTGAAATCCCTATTTGGCCCTTCTTATTCAAGCAAAGCTGTCACTGATTTCAATGGCAGCTCTGCCTGATTAAAGAGAATTGAATAGAGCCCTGAAGCAATGGTGTTTTGTCCTTGTCTTTGCTCTTCTGGCCCTTAACCACTGCTTCTAAAAAGCTTGCAGCAGTAGTGGCACCAGGAGTGTTTCAGGTGAACATGCAAAAGGATAATACAGTGAGTTGTTTCAAGTGCTACTACAAGAAAAGCCAATATGTATCGAAAGAATTGAAAAAGGAAGAATGCATAGAAACATTTTTCAAGTTTCTGTGGGGTTTTAAATACATAGAACATCATAGTATAATAAAAATATGTAAGCTTTCTTACTACTTCTATATCTATTCCTATGAATATGCTAAGTGGAACACCATGCATGTGCTTATTCCAAGGTTATAACCACTGCATTGCTAACTCCATCCCAATATTGACAGACATTAAAAATATGAACTTTTTTTTTTTTTTTTAATTGTCATACTGGAATTACTAAATAGAATACCAATTACACTGTTTTATATAAAGAGCTGAAACAGGGATTGTTAGAATTAAGAGCATAACTCTTCACAATATTAACTAAGAAATATGATTGAATAAAGGTGTGTTAGAACAATGTTGGACTTTTCAAAGTTTGAACACAAAGGTCCACAGCAGTGGGACTGATATGACTAAATATAGATACTTGTATTGCAGTCCATCACTCTCTAGTCTTTTTGTAGTCAAGTGTAAAATAACTGCTTTAAAGATTAAGATACAATTGAGAACTCTGCTTTCAGGTAGAAGTATCATTATATATACATAAAGGAGGCTATGCTGATGAGCTCAGAGATGAACCATGTACATTCAGTCTGATGAACATATTTAAAATACATATTATATGTAGGTTCAGAATGATACTACTGGAAGTAGTTTCATCTTGGACAGTAGGACTGACTTAAAAAAAAAAAAATAATAAAAAATCTAGGAAGCTTGTTCCTGCTCCTTTTTTTCTCCATTCCCCCAGCAACTCAAGCTTAGTCTCAGAAATCCCTGGCACAGGAGATTTCTAGTCCCAGATCTTACCTTGCAGTGATCTTCCTGGCAGGCTAAGTGCAATTTGTTGGACAAAGTGTTCTTGCCTCCTGTAAGGTTTACACTCAAAAATGTCTACCAGTATCTTCAAAACAAAGATATGTCTATTATTTCACTTGAAAGATAGATTTTATTTTTTTAAAAATATGTTATCTTTGTTGCCATATCTACTTGGGAATATCTATAAGACAAATATATCATACTTTTTTTTCCCCCCCCCCCTCCTAATTTATTTCCTTTAATAATACACATTCAACTTTCACTCGAATCCTTTGTCCAATGCTCTTTTTCAGACTCCCAGCCTGTTAAACATATCTGTTCTGTTTAGACCAGAAGGATAAATCAAAGGTCCTAATTCTGGAAGGTGATGGAAAGCTATTTTGACAGTATGAAACCAAATAGGAAATAAGGTTCCGCCAAGGATACATTATTCTCACAGCAGTTTTGCCTTTCCTTTAAGGATGAAAGGAGGTAAACCAGCACTTAAATTAAGCTAAATGTGCTCCACGCATTCAAGCAGGAGACTATCATGCAAATAACATGAAAATATTTGGTATTCCAATAAAACCTATTCTGAGATTCCTGGACTTTCTTTAACATCTGGCAGATTTAGCAAAATGCTGTATTCTGACCTTGTCTTCTCCCATAGCTTTTTTGGGGTCTTGACAATCCCATCAGGTTAAGCCCTCATGACTCAATTTATTTCCACCTGTATTTTACATGCAGTCATTTTTTCAGCAAATCCATAAAAAGAAAAAATACCTCACTGCAGCACGGATTCATGTTTCCCAAATCATATAACCATTCACAAAGCTGGTTACAATTTATAGACTGGTATGTTGTGGGTAACATTATTCCTACTAGAAGAATGTTTTTATGTAGCACCCAGCAGAATACAGTTAATAATGCATTGCTTAGCATTTTGAATAATTTTAGCAAAGGAATAATTTTAGCACTATAAACTTACTTGAGATGACTCTTTCCCCTACAGACCTTCTTTATGGCTCTGCTCATAAAATCATTACATATCTTGTTGACTTGCCTGTCTTGCTTTCTTTTCATAGTAAATATAAATCAGAATGAAGGGAATTTAAAAGGTGCATTCCTTTGCAAATGAAAAATTTGTAGGTGTGCACAGAATGCACTCTAAAAATGCTCTTTCAGTTGAAGCTTATGTTATACACCTAGTTTGATTAGAATTCATTGTAGAGAGTTGTCAAAAGTCTGCATATTTCTGGTCTATTGAAGTTCTTGACTATCACTTAATACTACTTCCTATCACTTAAGGCTTAAGCCATGACTTAAAATATTCTTAGAAATTCCACATACTCAATGTATAAAACTACTTATCATTCTTGGTTTACCATTAGGGTTAAATACACATATTCACTGTGTTTTTATTTAATAGTTTTTAATTTTAAAGACTCTTCATTTGTAAACTTAAACCCAGAAGGGATAGCTTAATTCACTGAGTCTAGCTCTTTGATCTAGCATTAAAAACTATTATCCTTTCTATAAACACAGAAATCTTTGTGTTCTTTGTGTTAAAAGCAGTCGTCTTTTTTTTTTTTTTTTTTTTTTTTTTTTTTTTTTTTTTTTTCCTGGTTGGTATTGGCACTGTTCTGTTTTGGCTTAAATGATTATCTTACCTCTGTGTGACATAGCTACAACTCTTAGATTTCATTTGCTAGGTTAAATGAGCCAAGTTTCTTTTCTCTTGTCTTGTAAAACATTTTCCATTCCCTTGATTACCTTATCTCTTTCCTCTGCTTGATTCCATTTGACCTCTTTTTCTCAAACCTGTTTGACCAGGACTGTACCCTGATGAAGATATTTGATAGAAGTAATATTTCCTTTATTCTCCTGAAGAACGTACCAACTGATGTGTCTTACACTTACGCTTCTCTTTCACAGATAGAAAATGTTGGCAATTCTTAGACATCCTATGATCAAACTCTTATCCTTCTCAATTTTCAGCTGATAACTGCTGACAAAACCTTTTACTTATTAAGCACAAAGTGTGTGACTTTACATCTGTGCTACACACATTTCATTTCTATTACCACAGTACTCAAGTTCATCAAGTTCTTTCTACAATATTCCTAACCACTGCTTGAAGTTTCCAACACAGTGTCTTTGGCATACTTCATTACTGTGTTTCTAATCTCTATGCCAAGATTACTAATGAAATTATTAAATAAGATTGATCCCTGGAGTGATCTTTGATCTGCTGGTAACCAGTCCAATACTGGTCCTTTTTAATGTTACTTATTTACATCCTGTCTGTTACAAACTGTTTATTCATCTTTTAATTCCTCTATTAATCTCTGGCCATATGAAACTAATATTTTGCATGTTGTGCCACATTAATCAATTTACTGAAATTCAGGTTGATGGTGTTAATCACCTTTTTTTTTTAAATTTTATTTTATTTTTCCCATGAAAAACACATTTTATTGAAGAATGTTGTAATATTAATCTATCATAATTCCCCTTTCCAAAATTTTGTTGCACTTTTTCCCATTTTCTCCATACCTCCATGTATTTTCTTCTTTAAAGTCTTTACAGTCCAGGTTTTTGAGTCTTACTGAGCTCAGATAATAATTTTCCTGAATGCAAGTGAAGGTACAAAGTTTTTAGTTTCTCCATATTATACCTTCTGACATAATGAAATTACAAAAATCACCTGCTATCAAACCTGAAATTCCAGTTTTCTATTACCTTTATGACTTGGGTGCCTTTTCTCTGCTCCTCTCAGCAGACTCTGTGTTTGGAGCTGACTTGCTCTTATTGTTGCAGTGATCCTTTCACTTGGCCATATCTTACTAGTTCTGGTCCTTTTTCCCCCAGGACATATATTTATTTTCCAGCAGAATCAATCTCCACCTGCCTCCAGAGAAGTTCCCTTTATCTAGTAACTCCCAGTTTTAAAAGAATGGAACACAGAAACTGCTAAGAATAAGTCAAATTCATCCACTGCAATACAGATCCTTAATAATATGACGACATTTATCTTTAGAAACTCCAAGCATCCTTGAAAAATCAAGCTCTGTTACTCCACATTCCCAATGATTTTAGTTAGTAGTTTGGCTTATCAAACATTTTCTCTTCTAAGTTTGAACACCTTGAGTTTGTTCTAGTGGTCTTAATACAAGTTCATTTTCACTTATTAGCTCTTCAACTCTGTCCTGTCCCTAAAATAAAGATACTTTGTTTTAGTTCAGTGATTATTTGCTGAAGAAATGTGTAGTCTCTGTTCTCTGTGAATATCTGGGCAATTATTGAAAATATTTATCAATTGGAAATTTAATTTAAATTAGGTTTAAATTTAAAAGCAACTTGTTAAGCTTAACAGGGAAACCTCTCCAGCTTTTCCCAGAGTTTTCCATATGGGTTTCTATCTCTTCCATACTATTATGTATTTTGTGTCTGCCCATTTCTCCTCTTCAGAGTAACCACATTGTTGTACAGTTCCCTTATTTTCTACTAGTTAGATAAATCTTCTCATAGATCTTAAGTAAGCATATATGTATTTACCTGATAAAGCTTATTTGGTTACAGAATGTTGTTGGATGACTGTGCCTACAAAAGGAAAGAGCACTCACAATATAAAGAAAATGTTCATGTTGATCTTCTTAGTGCAACCCCAACAACTTCTTAGTGCAGGCCAGGTATATCATGAAGGGATGCATTAATATGACACCTGCTACAGACAGCTGTGCTTAAAAGACAAGAAGACTGTTCTAAATTTTTGTCCAAGTCAAAAAAAAAAAAAAAAAAAAAAAAAAAAAACATGAGGTGTGTATTTTGGTAAGACATGACTGCCAAATTCAACGAACTCCTTACACACCTCATCCATTTATCCAACCAGCTGCTTGCAACTGGAGTTTAAACAGCAAAAAATAATGATGAGAGTTAAGAAGCTTTCCACATATGTAATTGCAGCAAGATGTTGAAATACAGATGAAAAAGATGAAAATTTGTGGTAGAAACCTCATCTAAAAGGATATGTATGACTTTAATTATATCTAAGGAAAGTTATTGCTGGTAATCTTTGTATGCAAGCTGCTGGATGACTGAACTCTTTATTTTTCCATTTGATTAGTTGCATGCCAGTACTTTCATTTGTTGTTTGCTTAAATAAAGGATGAATCTTCTCTCAAAGTGAGTAAATATTTTGAAGAAATGGACATACTTTGGAGGAGCTAAGTATGACTAGCAGATGATGAGCCAAACCTTTGAATTTCAGTGCTACAGCAAGAGTTGAAGAACTTGAAACAGACAACAGTTATATCTCTATCTTCCTCTGTCATTCACATCTGGCATGTAAGATGCTGTAGGCTTCACATTCAAATGATGGGCTGGCCTTGTATGTGACTGCTGATGTTCAGGATGCTTTAAGTAGACATATAAGGCATACTGAAGATAAGATTTATGAGAGGTCATAGGAGAGGGTGACTTGACATTGTAGAACATTGGGGTGTTGTCTGGTGTCTTCCAACACTTCAGGGGGTTATTAGGATACAGAAGTTTTTTATAGCTCACATGGGCCTTTTAGTTTGCTGGACTAATAAGACTTATACCTGCCATTCAAATAACCAAAAAGTCAAAGATCCAACTGAAAACATTTGAGGGCATAGTCAGGATATATGAAATCTGTACTTTAAGACTGACAAGGAGCTGAATGTCAGCCTGTGCTGGCTTAGGCCCTGCCAGGACCGGAGACCACGTTGCCGTTGTCCCTCCCCCACCCTTGGACACAAGTAGGGCACAAACCCCGGGTTAAAATAAGGAAAAATTTAATACAACAGTGTAATAAACAATCTGAACAATAACATTAGCAATGATAGCAACAATAAACAGTAACAACAGTGAACAAGACAAAAGATATACAGAGAAATACCACAAGGATACAGCTAGCCCGCCATGCGTGCTTTCTGCAACCAAAGCCACAAAGGAAAAAGCTTCCTGCGCTGCCGTGATGGACCTGAAGTCAACATGGTATGAATAACCCCGCTGGAGATCCCTTCCCCCTCTCTGCTGGGGAAACTTAACCCTATCCTAGCTGAACCAGGACACAGCCATTGATAGAAGATTAGCATTATTCAGGATTCTTTCTAATCATTCTGGCTGGAGACTTTTGGCAATTCTGTGCAAGTATTCATAAATATTCTTCAAAGAAAAATAATGGGAACTCTGAAATTCTTCCTAATTTTGTATTAGGAATATGAAAAAGCTAAGGGAAAAATGACCTTGAGGGGTAGTTTTCAAATTCTAGTTGAACTAGTTAAGGGTTAAAAAAGACCTGGCATCTAGGTATCTGCTTTTTTTTTTTTTTTTTTTTTTTTTTTTTTTTTTTT
>NW_020799097.1:30911475-30929975 GCF_003259725.1 Athene cunicularia | reverse complement strand
TTTTTTTTTTTTTTTTTTTTTTTTTTTTCTCCTAAATTATAAGATTACTACATATTATGAATTACCACAATGCAAAATAAAACATTGCTGCATGTTGAAGTGCTGAAAAGCAATACTTTAAAGTGCTTTTATTTATCATATGGCTCAATGCAATTCATAAGTTATGAAATATTTGCAATGTTTGTTTTATAATATTTCCAGTCCCTTTACTAGTTCTTCCTAAGCAATTTAACACCTCAAGTATTTATATATTTTTTCTTTTGCAGCTGAAAACAAAACAAAAGGAATACCTGATATAAATCCCTATGGTAATTACTGTCTTCTAATTCCTTTTTTGCACTCCAGTGCTTCCATTTCAATAAGATGATATCGTTATGCCATTACCTTAATTATAATATTCAATATCGTATCAAAAAGAAAAGTCAGTATATTTATCCTAAGGGCTATAATTCTGTAGAGTGCATGTCTGAAGTTCAGACACAATTTTAAACATACAATACTGACAGGCTACCGTTGGGAATTAATGATTTACAGCATATATATTTATGGTTGAAGAGAATATTTTCCTTATTTTTTTATGTATTGTGTACACATCATTCATGTTTATGAATGAGTTATAAACAAATAATAATACATTGAAGAAAAACTGAAAAGAGAGGAATTTCTGTTATTCTAGCTCTTTGGGGGTTAATATCCAAAATACATCATTTCAAAAGAAATATATATATTTTTTTTTAATAGTCAGACCTTAGAACCTGTGGGTAATGGTGATGAAGTACATTATTGGAAATACGGGTTTCTTTACAAAATCATCTTCACTTCCATTATATTAATTTTGGTATTGTAACACTACTGAATTAGGATTTTCTACTGGTAAAGTTCATGACTAGGGAAATGATCTTCAGGAGATGATGGATCTGAAAACGGTGGAGAAACACAGGACTGTCTCTGTAATTAGAAGGAAGCAAGCAGACATAAGTGTGAGTAGGAAGCATTAAAAATTATCCCTTGAGAAACTCTTTTAAATGAAGAGAAGAAACCCAACATAACTTCCTTTATGACCTTTCTCATTTAGGTTTGGGTGTTGAAACACTGATAGTCAAAACATAAATAACTACATGAGTAGTGGCATGAAACTCCTAAAATACCTGTGTTTAGTGAGAGGAGTTAATGACAAAGACTGAAATAGAAGTGAGCTTGCATTTTCCATTTTTAGCCGAATCCTCTGCCTTACTGAAACATTAACTCCAGTATTTGATAATCTCTTCATATTAAATAGCGCAAGCTACTCTTATTTTTATGGTTGAATGTAGTAGCTTGAATTGAGAGGCCTTTTACTTTTTAGTTGTTGGTCAAGGTTCCCCAAAGTCTTCTATGTAGCATATGTTTTCTGACTGAAGAATGCTTTGCAGTGCAATTCCTAACCCACTTAATTAATTTAATTTTATGACATTTGTCAGATATAGAAAAATAACACCATATCTAACCAGGTAAATCTGAAGCACTTTTTATCTTTAATAATTCTATTTCTGTACCCTTTCTAACCCTCATTGTGCCAACCACCGTAGAATTAATGTCAACTAACCTTAGACTTTATAAATTGATTGTTTAATCTTAGCTCCCTCTAGGGATAATAAAAAGAGATAGAAATGCTTCAGGGAATAATTTCTTCTGCCTATTCATGTAGTCAGAGTTGCTTCTCTCTTGTCAATAGAGGAAGTTCACTTTAAACTACATACGTAAGTCGTGGGTCAACCTTGTCTGGATGCCAGACCATCACACAGCTGCTCTCTCAAGGAGGACTTGGGAGAAAATAAAATGCAAATACCTGAGAGGGAAAAGGAGATCACTTACCAATTACTGTCATGGGCAAAGTAGTCTCAAAGTGGGGAAAATTAATTTAATTTGTTGTCAGTTAAAATAGATTTGGATAGTGAGAAGCAAAGACAAATTCGAACACTTATGCCCCACTCCTTTTTTCCCAGGTTCAACTTCATTCCTTCATTCCCAACTCCCCTACTCCCTCCCCCGTCCCAATGAACACATAACAAGCCATTCGTAATAGGTCCTGTCTGCTTCTTCTCCTCTTTTTCTGTTGCTCTAGCATGGTCTCTCCATTGGCCACAGTCCTTCAGGAAATATCTGCATGCTCTGGTGTGGGGTACTCTGCAGAATGCAGGGTCAATGGAAATCTGCTCCACCACAGTCTTCTGCACAGGCTGCAGGGGAATTTCTGCTCCAGCACCCCGAGAACCTCCTGCCCTTCTTCCTTCTTTGACCTTGGTATGTACAGGGCTGTGTCTTGCACTCACAGTTCCCTCCTCCTCTCTGTGTATTTTTTTCTCCCTTTCTTAAATACGTTTCCCAGAGATGTCCCCAACTTGGCCATGGGGCTCGGCCGTGCCCTGCCGTGGGCGGGCTGGAGCCGGCTGGAACCGGCTGTGTCCGGCACGGGGCAGCCCCGCCCGCGCCCCAGAGCCGCCCTGCAGCCCCGCTGCCAGCACCTTGCCAGCCATGCCCTGCATAACATTATATCTTGATGGTTAAAGATAGGTAACATGAATAGATTTCTGAGAGAGTCCTTAAACGTGTAGGATATGGGGTGTTTTTTGTGGAGAGGACACTTTTTGACCATAGAACTACACTTGCATGTGTATAGCATGTACTCAGCCCCACAAGAAAGTGATTCAAGCCAAATTGAAAGTTTTGGTCCGTACAATATTTTGCATATAGGTGATTTTTCATATTCAGTTTTGTGCTGTATTTTTTAAAATTGTTTATTGGTTTAAATATTACTATTTTTTCTTAAATTATTTTTATTAAATTTTTCTTAAATTGTCCTTGGATTGTTTAAACAGTCAGTTTTGAGATCTCAGAACTCAATTTTTAAGGTTCAGAACATATATCTCAGACCAAATTTTAGTATAGAAACTTTTATTGGGATGCCAGTTTAATAACCAGATTATTAAAGACAGTTTGACATTAGCTAGTAGTTCCTGATGGGAAAACTGTGACCATAAATTCACTTACTACAGACACTGAATCTTCTAAATGGTTAGTGCTCAATGCTCTAAAAGACAGCCTTGGTAAGAATACCTACTCATAGAATACTGTCACCTTCTAGAGGTAATATAATAAAAATATACACACAGATCCAATAATAAGACTTGATCTCACATCTTCTGCACTTGTAGTGTGTGTCCCACGCCTTGGAAGCCCAGACCTCCAAATATATATTTTCATTGAGGTCCCTAAGACAGATGGGACTTCCTTATGGAGAACTTCAAAGTATTTAGCACTCTTTGCTATTGTATAGGAAATCTCCTACTCTAAACACCTTCATATAAATTAGGTTGTCAGGATTCTTAATATTCTTCTGGAGTTAAGGTTTCTAAATTAATTCAAAATATTTAAAAATGTGAAATAACGAAACAGTATGTCAAAATGACACTGAAGTCAAAAGTATTCATTTCTGTTGAAATCGAATATTTGGTAAGGGGATTAGTTTTGGTGAAATATTTTAAGTATTTAATTTCAGCTAAACAATTTTCCTCAGGTTTTTTTCAGTTCATCTAATGAATGGGAATGACATAATGCTTAGGGATATGGTGTAGTTGAGAAGTGTCAGTGTTAGATTAATGATTGGACTACATAATCTTCAAGGTATTTTCCAACCTTGATGATTCTGTGATTCTGTGGTTCTGTGAATCCAAGAATTTCTTATTCACACAGGTCTACTGAAAATAGCTGAAAATACTATGGAGAGTAGGGTGCCAGGAGAAACAATTAGTGCATCTCTGCAGATCAGCAAAGCTGGTGCCACTAATACCATTTTTTTTAAATGGAATGGAAGAACATATAAATTATCATCAGAATGTGAATTGATCTATATTACATAGTTTTTTGACCTTGTTACAGCTTCAAATAGAATGTTAAAATTCAGAAGGATGGTGACTAGAGCATGTAAAAGTATGGTATAACCTGTTACTCGTTAGAAGAAGACCAGCATAAAACTCACCAGTTTCCACCTATCCTCAAAAGAGATATTACCAGTATAAATCACAGATAGCCATCTCAGAACCAACTAAACAACAAGCCAACTAAAATATTGAAAATAACTTTTAAAATATCATCAGTGGGAAAAGAAGACACTGATGAAGATGTCCTCCACTTACTGAGTAAAACAAGACTTTAAAAAGAGAAAAGGTTTTAGTTATTAAAAATTATTTCTTAGTATTTTCTGACTGTACTAACATCAGAAAATATCCCCTACTAATTGCCATGTTAATCTCAAATCTGATTAACAATATTTTATACAGTCCCTTGTTAATATTATAGAAGATATTGAATAAATAATAAATTCCTTTCTTTGCTGCCAGTATGTTTGGTAAACAAGTCTGGTTATACCAACTATAGGTATAAAAGCTTTTCATACATCCATCTGGAGTTTTTTACTCATCTCTTTCATCTTTAAAAGCAGTCTAAAACCATAAATAACAATCTAGTAAGACTGGGTGGCTCAGGGAATTAATAATCAGATTCAGAGCCTTTTCCTTCTTTCCTACTAATTTAAATCTAGCTTGACTTGTTACCAAAGGTTGTTGCTAGATAACAGTTCAGTGGAATGTGCTTATTTGTTCCACTTACTTGTGACCTCAGCCCATGGCACAGTTCTCACTTATAAAATTGTTCTGTTAGTAGTATCAATAAAGTTGTCATGTGCTGAGTAGGTATAGTTACAGAATTGTGTTATTTTTTCCACCCAGTCTCATAGGACAGTGTGGGAACCTTATGCTGCAGCTCCCTATGGTGCAAATAAAGAGTAATTCTTTTCTGGGGATGACAGGAAAATGTTTTCATGAGCATGAAAATTCACCTGTTTTATCAAAGTGAAGAAGGGCGGTATGGTGGAGGGAGCTCTGACAGCAGCGGGTAGAACAATAGTGTTACAAACATGTCAAACTTGAAAGGAGCTACATTAACAAGTCAATCTCAAGCAAGTAACCTCCTTTGGGAAGACTCTTTGAAAGGAGAAGTGCAGTTAGCAGTCTAGCTGTGTCACTTCTCATTTATACATTTTTTTAAACAGCTGCCTTGGTCAAAAACATCCTCATTAACTTTATTTTCTATTTTCAGTATGCATTTATTATATCTGGTCTACTCCATTCAGTTTAATAGGTCTGCTTTTAATTAATTTCTTGAATTTGCAACTGAGACAGTAAATTTTGCTGAACATTTTCTGAAAGTGTGTGTAATGTGAATATCTCCTTTGTCTAGGTTGACAGCCATATCCTCTGAGAATTCCAATGAGTTAGCGAGTCTTTACCTCCCTTGTCTCTCCTTAGGCCATTTAAAAATAATGGCATTATGTTGGCTACTCTCCAGTCTTCTCAGATTTCGCTTGATCTATCTTGAAGAGCAGAAGTATATAAAAATGTCTGCCAAAGCTTCTTCAAATTCTCTCCTTACTTCCTTAACCCTTTTGGACATACATTGTTTGGTCACAGCCCTATCAATTTTAAAAGCCGTTTCACCTTATAACAACCATACCTGACACACTCTGTACATATCCTAATTCCTAATCATCTCCATAAATCTGATTTCAGATGTAGTCAAACATCTACTCTCATCTTTTATAAGACCATATCTAACCATTATTTAATGTATCCTCTAATCCCCTTATACTCTTTCTAGGGGATAGACTTTCAACGTTTCTTTCAGCAATGAGATACGTCTAGAGCTCAGGACTGGTCTACAGAGTTTTGATTCAGAATTGCAATAAATTTTCTGTTTCTTTCCTTATCTAGGGAGGAAGCAGCCTGCAACTGAATTACAGCTGTTGTAATTATTTGCTTCTTCACAACAACTTGCTGACCCTGAGACATTGTCTCCTCAATGCCCTACAGTCTGCAGGTTTGCAGCCCTGTCAGGGAAGCAAGAAGTGCTTTATATTTCTTTGCTTCTGTGCATGGGCATGTCAGAATCGTAATGATTAGCTCTTGAAAGGACCTCAAGAAACTATGCATTCTGTCCTGTCATCCCAGGGTAAAATCAGCTATATCAAAGTTTGTTTGTGTTATCTATTCTTAATAGCCTTCAGTCATGGAGATCCCCTAACTTCCCTGAGCAATCTGTTCAATACTTACTTATATTTTAGCTTTACAACCTTGACTTAATTTTATTCTATAATTCTTAGAAACAAGATTAAAAAATAATGTATGCTACTTCACGTATTACAGCAATTGAAAAACCTCTTAATGTTTCTGTGTACAAGACACTGATTATGACTAACAAAAGTTTAGAGACAGAGCCTGAGGCTCATCCTAAACACTTTCAAGATCTATTTGAAGTGAGCTGTCCCACTGAAATCAAAATGACAGCTGATTATAAATATTTTATATTGTCATCTACCAATGTTCTCAGTATTCAGCAGTATTCTAATTTTGAGGTACTTTTATAAATACAGCACTGAACCAAGCTGGATCATGTGCAGGATGTGAAAGCAGAACCTCTGAACCTAACAGAAAAACTGTTTCTATCTGAGACTCATTTTCAGCTACATCCACTTGAAAACATTATTAGATTAGGAAATATTTGTATCTGTCTTCTTTTCCTGATCACTAGACAAAGCCCAAAATGAGGCTGATATGACTGCTTCAAGTAATTATAGATATTTCAAATCACAGAATTGTCTAAATTGGAAAAGACCTTCAAGATCATCCAGTCCAACCATGAACCCTACATTAACAGTTCCCCAACTACACCATATTCCTCAGCTCTATGTCGACCCGACTCTTAAACACCTCCAGGGATGGGGACTCCATCACTGCCCTGGACAGCCCATTCCAACACCTAACAACCTGTTCTGTAAAGAAATATTTCCTAATAGCCAGTCTAAACCTTCCCTGGTGCAACTTGAGGCCATTCCCTCTTGTCCTATCACTTGTTACTTGGTTAGAGACTCACCCCCAGCTCTCTGCAACCTCCTTTCAGGGAGCTGTAGAGGGCGATGAGGTCTCCCCTCAGCCTCCTCTTCTCCAGACTAAACACCCCCATTTCCCTCAGCTGCTCCTCATGCAACATGTGACCAGACCTAACAAGCCAACAAAACTCTATGGTCCAGACACAGGAGGTGTCGTCATATAATGGTCAATATCAAATAACGATCCACCATGGATCATCAGAGTCACAGAATCTTCTACTGAGGCAATGGTTCACCTCAGTTATTTCCCTGAGACCACAGGTCAAGGTTGAATACCTGTGCAGGTATCACAGACCACCTGGAAAATGCTGACTCATCACTCTGCTGTAACTTTTGTGTTTGTTTTTTGAAGAACTTCTGCTTGAGTTTCATTAGGTGCAATGAAGATTTCCGCATTAACATTTTAAAGAGTAGCATTCAAATATTGATTATGGGGACCCACTTCTGTTATGTCAATCATACTGTGACCATTTTAAAGACCATTTAAAAGATAATTTTTAAGAGCAGAAAATTTGTCCTAGAATTCCACACTTTCCAGGGACACTAGACATTTAGAAAACTTGCCTCTGACTCTTACATTAAAGATTGTCATGGTTACTGGGTAGGCAAGCGATAATGTCCCTTTCATAAGTTAGGGAGAGGAATATACATTCAATTGTATCTACTAAAACCATAAGTTCTTCTTTTCTTGTTTCTCTCATGACAGCTGATACAAATACTTTTTTAAAAATCTTTGCTTTGGGTGGGGTGTGTGTTTTTTTTTGTTTGTTTTTGTTTGTTTGTTTGTTTGTTTGTGTTTGTTTGTTTTTGGTTTTGTTTTTGTTTTTCCACGTCTTTCCTTACATTAAGCCCCAGAGAAGAGGACCACAGAGATGTGCTCTTTAGTCCTATGTTGTTCCTACTGCAACTTTAATTTCATAGGTCTGTATAACTGACCCCTGTCTTGCATTGCAGTGCAAATTAAAACCTAGACCAACTTTATACTTCACCAAAAGATGTATTATGTGCTGGATTTCTGAAAATCAATTGTCATACTTTAAGTAAAATATTTCCTTGAAAACAGAGCCCTATGAGAGCTCACAGGACGACTAGCCATATTCTCTACTATTTGTTAAATTAAACTTTTAACGGGTGAGTTTCAAAGGCAAGGCTATCAGCCCAAAAATTCCAAGAAATACACAGACCAAAGAAACATCACTCATATACAAAGCCAAGCACTAATTTTTAGTATAATTAATGTATTATTATGCCAATCAAAGTTATGAGAACAATTATGTTAGAACCTATTATCCAAATACGCTAATTTTTGTAGCTCATCCCAAGATGATGATGCACTTCAAACTTATATGCACAAACTTTCTGGTATCTATCTCTTTTTCTGTTCTTATAGTGTCACCTGACAGTAAGGGGACAGACAGGTTCTTTTAGGGATCCCTGGCAGAATGATGATCATGCTAAATAATACAAATAAAGCTTTATTTTCTTAATAGGATTAAATGACTAGAGGGTCACAGGTTCAGCGGCAGTTCTGGTCCAAGTTCATAGAATCATAGAATCATTTAGGCTGGAAAAGACTAACAATTAACCTAACACTTGTCAAGTTCACTACTAAACCATGTCCCTAAGCACCATGTCCACGGGTCTTTTAAATACCTCCAGGGATGGTGACTCAACCACTTCCCTGGACGGCCTCTTCCAATGCTTGACAACATTTTCAGTGAATAAGTTGTTCCTAATATCTAATCTAAACCTCCCCTGGCACAATTTGAAGCTGTTTCCTCTTGTTCCATCACTTGTTACCTGGAAGAAGAGACCGACACCCACCTCACTACAAATTCATTTCAAAGCGATAAGATCTCCCATGAGCCCCCTTTTCTGCAGGCTAAACAATGCCAATTCCCTCAGCCATTCCTCTTAAGACTTGTCCTCTAGACCCTTCACCAGCTTTGTTGCCCTTCTTTGGACACCCTCCAGCACGTTAATGTATTTCTTGTAGTGAGCAGCCCTAAATTGAACAAAGTATTGGAGGTGCGGCCTCACGAGTGCCGAGTGCAGGGGTAAGATCACTTCCCTATCCTGCTGACCAGACTATTTCTGATACAAGCTGGGATGCTATTGGCCTTCTTGGTCACCTGCACAAACTGCTGGTTGATATTCCGCTGGTTGATATTTTGGCTGTTGACCAAAACCCCAGGTCCTTTCCTGAAAGACAGCCTTCTAGCCACTCCTCCCTCAGCCTGTAGTGTTTCATGGAGTTGTTGTGACCCAAGTGCAGAACCTGGCACTTAGTCCTGTTGATCCTCATACAGTTGGCCCCAGCCCATCACTCCAGCCTATCCAGATCCCTCTGTTGAGACTTTCTACCCTCAAGCAGATCAACAACTGTGCCCAACTTGGTGTTATATGCAAACTTACTGAGGGTTCACTCTATCCCCTTGTCCAGATCGTTGATAAAGTTATTAAACAGAACTGGCCCCAGTACTGAGCAATGGGGAACAGCACTTGTGACTGTACACCACCAGGTGGATTTAACTCCATTTACCACAACTATCTGGGCTCAGCAATGCATCCAGTTTTTTACCTAGTGAAGAGTACACCTGTCCAAGCCATGAGCAGCCAGTTTCTCCAGGAAAATGCTGTGGGAAATGGTGTCAAAGGCTTTACTAAAGTCCGGGTAAAAAACATCCACAGCCTTTCCTTCATCCAATAAGCGTGTCATTGCTTTGTCATAGAAGGAGATCAGGTTTGTCAAGCAGGACCTGCTTTTCATAAACCCATGCTGACTGGGCCTGATCATCTGGTTGTCCTGTACATGCCACATGATGTCACTCAAGATGATCTGCTCCATAACCTTCCCTAGCACTGAGGTCAGACTGACAGGCCTGTAGTTCTCTGGATCCTTCTTCTGGCCCTTCTTGTAGATGGGTGGATTTCCTAACTTTTGGCCAACTGGGACCTGCCTGGTTAGCCAGGACTGCTGATAAAGGATGTAAAGTGTCTTGGTGAGCACTTCTGCCAGCTCTCTCAGTACCCTGAGGTGGTGGATCCCATCTGGTCCCATAGACGTGTGTGTAGCAGTCACTAGCCATTTCCCCTAGGATTATGGGGGCTTTATTCTACTCCCTGTCCCTGTATTTCAGGTCAGGGAGCTGGGTACTTTGAGAGCAACTTGTCTTACTATTAAATATTGAGGCAAAGAAGGCATTAAGTACCTCAGCCTTTTCCTTGTCCTTTGTCACTATGTTTCCCCCACATTCAATAAAGGATGAAGATTCTCCTTAGCCCTCCTTTTGTTGTTAATTTATAGAAACATTTTTTTATTTTTGCTTATGGCAGTAGCTAGATTAAGCTCTAGTTGGACTTTGACCCTTCTAATTTTCTCCTTGCATAACCTCAGAACACCCTTGTAGACCTTCTGAGTTGTCTGCTCCTTCTTCCAAAGGTTATAAACTCTCCTTTTTCCCCGTGAGTTCCAGCAAAGCTCTTTGTTCAGCCAAGTTAGTCTTCCCTGGTAACTTGTCCTTTGGCACATGGGGACAGTCTTCCTCTGCGTGTTGAGGATCTCCTTCTTGAAGAATGTCTAGCCTTCCTGGACTCCTTTGCCCTTCAGGACTGCCTCCCATGGGACTCTGTCAAACAGTCTTCTAAAGAGTCCAAAGTCTGCGCTCTGGAAATCCAAGGGAGCAGTTCTGCTAACACTTCTCATTCTCCAAGAACTGAAAACTATCATTTCATGACTGCTATGGCCAAGATGGCCTTGTGAGAGACAACTTGTAAAAATAGGTCCTGAAAGAAACAGGTCTGTGAGAAACAAAGACTGAGATAAACAGCCTGAGAAAGAGATAAGAGTTAGCAGGGGGAGTGGAGGCCCTCTGAGCTAAGGAATGTCTCAGACACTCACATGTAATGAAATTATAGTCATGGGGTGGATGGTATGGAGGTCAAAGCTAAGGCTGCCAAAATAACACAGGAAGCAGCTGGAGAGGGGAGTCCTGTGGAGACAGGACGGTTCTGCTCTGGTGCACCTGGTCAAATTTCAAGGGCCATCTGTGCAATGAATGATATTTGCTTCATTATCCACTAAATGCATATTAAATTTAACACCCCTGAATATGCTAACAAAGACGAACAAGATCATGCTAATTACGTCATCCCATGAAATCCTTACCCCTTCCCATACATGGGATATGCAGGTATGTGGCTTGACCTAAGGGATGAACCCAAGGAAAGTGTGTATAAACTGAAGGGAGACAAAGGGGTGTGAGTGGTTCGGAGAGTGAAATGAAGCAAAGAAGATAGATGCCTCCTTGAACCCTCACTGGTGGATCGACACAGGAACCCAAACTGGTGATCCCTATTTCTCTATTCTCTCCATCTCCCTCCTTTCCTTTTTCCCCTTTCCCTTCACCACCATTAAGTAATGCAAGTCATACTGTATTGCTTGCCACAACTTTTTTTTTATACTTAGCCAATTATCATGTATCCAGTTAGTACATTGTGGGAAGTTAGCAAATGTCTGGACTTTGAGATTTGTCTCACTGTTTTTGACTGTTGGGGATTTACAAATCTGAGTCACTTGTCTTCCTCATCTGAGTGGACGTGACAGACCTCCAACCATCCAAGTTCCCCACTTTAGGACTGGTAACTGCTTGAATTTATAGACAGTTTTCTGTGTCCTGTTATGGTTCCCTGTTCTGTGATGGGGTCATCAACAACACCGGGTTGACTGAGTGCTTAGGACCTTCAAGGCCATAAGGAAGGGAGTAATTGGCCTGGCGCCAAGGAATCTTGAGGCCAGAACAGAGTGGAAGAAGAAGTATGTCTTATTTGTCTACTTGGTTCACAGGACCTTCAGGATCTGGTAGTGAGAGGAAGGGGAACAAATACATGACCTGCTCAGTCACTGAGAATGGCTGCTTGCCTTACAAAATGGCATTAGTTATGCTATCCACATTACTGTGGGTTGGGAGCAAGGGGTCCTTAGGTCTGAGGGTTGACAAAAGCAGTTTTCCTCAGGAAGAAGAGGTAGATCATAGGAAATTATCATCCAGAGCTCTTTGCCAGGAGGACTGTGATGCTAATGTTAATGGTTTCCTCAATCTGATTGAGTTGAGGTAATTTTTATACTTTTTTGATAGCATAATCTGCCTGTCGTCTTCCTCATTGGCTTACAATTCGGTATCATATCTGAATCTCCTATAGATGTTTTGCTTTAAATATGTTGGGAGATTTGTCCTTTGTTCTCTTTCTTATCTCTATCACATGTTTTATTTGGTTTCCAAAATCAGACTGTCAAAAGGTAACACTACCTTGTCTTGGACCATGGCATGTTGTAGACTGGCAGCTGTTGGCCACTTCTTAAATTCGAATAATTATTCAGAGCCATAGCAAATATAAATCAACATTTCAGCAGTAAATTTGTTAGGGGTTAATAATAGCTGGAGATCTTCCCTAGTTACTGTACACTTAGACACATTTACTAGATTTTCTAGTGCTAGTAAATATTGATAGGAAGTTAATTAATGGCATGTGGTAAACTTTTTTTTTTTTTTTTTTTTTTTTTTTTTTTCCCCCCTGAAAGAATAAGCATGTGATCTTCTTTATCGGAATCTGAAATTCATTTAGAAATTAATTTACTGAGAAAACAGTTGTAATTTTCTGGATTAACTGCTAGTTCTTGAAAAAAATAAAAACCCAAACAAACAAAAAAACCCAACAAAAATACAAAAATATTTTGAAGGTTGCTGTAACAATATGGTAAAAGGAAAAAGAGAATGGAACTGGGCATTATTTTTTTGTCTTTTACACTTTATTCTTAAATTAACCAAATATTAGATTATGCTTTGTTGGACTTTTTAATTAGTTGTTACTGTGACTGAGTGTCTATGTGCTATTTTTACTATCTTTGCTTAATGAGGAAATCTGACAAGATTTCTCATATATTAAATCACATTTAAGTCATAAAATTTGTTCCTTTAAAATTCATGCTGAAAAGATTAGAAGGAAAGGATTATCTCTGAAGGACGTCTGCATACTTCTTCAATTTTATCAGTTCTTTTAACAATGTTGTGTATTTTATCCTGTCTCTGGCTCTCACAAAGATGTGTGTTTGATTTGTTCATATTAAACTCATGAACAGTATAGGAAAAATGTTAAATTTACAAAGATAAAATTCATTTAGTTGGGCACACAATCATTCATCTTAATTATGTCTGACATCTTCCCCATTATATAATCAGTTTCCCAGAAGAAGAGAAACTCACATTCCATCTCATTTAGGAATCTTTCATTGAAAGAGACTAATTATTTCAGTTCTCTGAGGAAGCTAACAGTGTAGATGAAACATCATGAAAAATAAAGAATAATGGATTGTATTCATCAAGAACAGGGAAATACCATACTGTCATGCCAAATAACCATAATTCCTAACACTGCTTTGTTAAAGTATAGTAGACTACATAACACATAGTATTTTGCAGGATAAACTTATAACAAAAGACAAATATTTTTATACCTTTTATGACTTCATTGAAATAAATGAAAGTTTGTCACTGAACTCAAAGAGGAACTATATTAGATAAAGTTTTATTTCCTGTGAGGTATATTTCATTTGCATTACACAAAGATGAAGAGATAATGAAACCAGTAAAATAATATCTTTTATACTCTAAGCATCTTGATCATCTTCATAGAATACTATTTGTAACCAAAATAAGACACATTACTATATACATAATATGAATTAAAATACATTTATACTCTGATGAACAAATAATGAAATAAACACCACCACCCCCATTATTGTCAGAATTAGCATTAATGTAGAATTGTCACATTGCAGTATTTACACAATAAATATTTCACTATTCACAAAAGATTAAGTAAAAATAGTAATTCAGATCCCATCTCAGATGAAGCGTTAAAGGTGATCTATCTCTGTCTTTCAAATGGTCTTTTCCTCTCAAAGAATACAGTTAATAAGAGAAGGATGTAGAAGTTCATTTTAAAATCTCATAATTTTTGGAGGTTAGAAGTTCAAAAGAAAATTTGAATTTTAGTAAATACTATTACACAGCTACATATATAGGTTTAATAAGCATTAGACTACAAAGTGTCAGTAAAAGTAACATGTCCCTCAAAACTTTCAACAGAAACAACATTTAGAAGAGTATTAGGATTAGGGAATAAAAATATTACCTTTATGTTCTGTCCTCAGTTTAGGGGAGTTCATTGCTGAATCTTTATGTTATATGGACGATCTCAGACTACAAAAAAAATAGCTCCTGCCTTAATATTTCCCTGCTTAATATTTCCTCAGAATGAAAGTTTCTTTTAATTAAATTACTCAGGAAGATAAGTGTAAATGATCTGCAAATAATTTTGATAATTAAAAGATTGATATTGAAATGACGGAAAGTTGAAGCTGAATATGCCTCAGCATCCCATAAGTAGATCAACCACTTGTCTTTCTGCCCTTTATCTGTATGCTCTTTGAGGCAAAGACTTTCTCTTGACATGTAAACAAAGTAAGGCTTCATAGTCTGATTTGAGGAAAAACATTTGTAGTAGTATTGAGAATGATGATGATGCAGCTAAGACAGAGGATCTGAACAAATTCAATGCCCTAATATAGACAACTGTAATCACAGGATTGAAATACATTTCAGTAACAATGCTGGCATAGTAGTTGCCAGCAAGCTCATAACTGCTTCATTACCCATGCTTGACCCCTTGTGATGAATATGCTGAGCTATTGTCAGATGACAGATTCAGATGGCAAGGGAACAAGCAAAATAATTACTTTCCTGAATAAAATTTTTCATCAGAATTGTAATTAAAAATAAAAATAAAAAATGCCTCTGGGGGTTGAAAAAGCCCAAACAAAGTGCCAAATCCTGGCAGCTGAGTTGCTCTGGCTTCATAGTGAGCTGAAATGTAAACTTTTGCTTAGGCATATAGAAATATATTTTACCTTCTTCACATATGATCATACTGGTCAATAGCTCTGTTGTGATATTAAAAATATTATTTCTAAGGATAGGCTTATTTAAAGAGTACTTCTCTGTTCATTTCCAAGTCAAAATAGTGTTTAATACAAGAAGTGCCAAAACATTTAGATAGCTTTAAATAAATTTTACATTTACATTTTTTTTTTTTCCTTTTTAAAATGGCCTGACAGAAGAGGTATGCTTTAAATACTTCCTAAATTAAATAAGATTTTTACTGATTATTAGAAAAGTTTACATTGAACTGAAATAATCTTTTCATGGTTTTGCTTTCCAGAGGTAGGTACCTTGGTGTACTTAGTTCAGTTTGACTATCAAACTGGAAATGCTTACTATTGCACCCTTTTCCAGCAGTCACTGAGTACTTCAGTGGCTAATGAGCAAACTAACAGGAAAGTTATCTTTCCCTTAAGCTGTTCAGGAAGATTAAAAAAATGAAACAAAACCAAAAACAAATGAGCATGTAACAGATAAACAGTCAATTTGTGTTAAGAATTTGCTTGGTTGTGAAATAACTTTTAGAAGTTACAAACAAGCAAGATGGATAATTTAAGAGCAAGCACTGAAGCTGAAGTCTGAAGCTGAAATTTTGAGATGGTTGTATTTAAACAGTTGAAATCTGAAATATTATCAAGCTAAACCTAAGAGTATTCTGTAATTGTGTCCTGATTCTACAAATAGAAGGGGTTTGGACATGCAGAAACTCCATTTCATCTTCTTCTGTATGGGTAAACCTGGGTTCCTATGAAAGGAAAATTCTGACAGAAAGGCAGTTCTGGTACATCCAATTTATCCCCCAAACTAAATGACCAGTCAGGTAGTACCCAAAGGCAAACAGTAGTGCACACCCAATTGCTCCAGGTGAACATAGCCTTGGGAAAATGGGATAAGTAAGGAACTATAATAAGTTTGATCTTTCTTTACTGGCAGTACAAAGGTTCTGGACAACTGTTTTAAATTAAGTGACTTCAGGGGTACTAAAGCTAGGTGTGATAAATCATATGTAAATTCTTAGTTTGTAGCTAGCTCAAGATAGAGTAAATTAATTCCCTTCTTCGTTAATTTAAGCTTCAGTTTCCTATCCCATCTTTATACTATCTTTCCTCTTATGCTGCCATCTCTTTGACACAAAGTGCATCTTGCTGTATTAACACAATACATGGATGAATCGGGTCTCAAATCTTGATAAGGACATTGGTGCACAACAGTAGTAAGAGTGATTAACCACATGTAAACTTGAATTTTAACAGAGGTTAGCTTTTGAATTACCAAATAGCCCACCAAAAAATACATGTTCTAAATTCAAGTTTGGATTAAGAAGAAATTCCACAACAAACCAGACAGCTGGATTCTTGTTCTGTCATTTTGTAAAAATTTGAACCTGAAAGATTTAATTACATGTGTAAGTTAACACCTCCTGGAGACACTGTCTCTTTATAATGAATCAGAGGACACTTAGCATATGCCACCTTGTGTGTCAAGACTGGTCTTTTTTTCCTTCTCCTGTCTCTTTTTTGTTCTTCTCCTTCTTCCTTGTAGAATACAGATTAACTTGGTTTTGCTCTTTACAAGACTAGAGGAAAATCAATTCAGAGTGATGGTCTGTGTTTGACATCAAGGAGGAAAATGTGTATTTACAAAACCACTAGTGATGATTCATTTACATTTAGATTAATAATACTAAATTAGAAATAGCAAATTAATAATAGAAAATTAAAATCTGAAACAGATATTTGTGAAACAATTCTCAACTAGAAAGTGTAATAAACCCTTAAATCTAAGTTTGATCTGTCCAGTCAGAGGTTCAAATTATGTTTCTGCACTGAGGCTCCTGAAGGTTCCATTAAGGTTCCACTTCACCTGATAATCCCATGTTATGTATTAACTTTTGATTAATAGTTGCTCTTTTTCAGTTTACTTGCTCCAATTATAGAGTTAATAATATTTCTTTCTTTATATGTAAGAAATGTACTATACAAACACAAATGCAGCTCCTCTGGGAAAAAGTTTGATGCAATGACCTACAGGTCTGTAAAACTAATGTGTGCTGGTAATTTTGTAGGTGAAGAACAGAACTAGTTGCTATGTGCATGAATATAGAATACTGGAAGAAATGAGCATAGCTTTTGGAAAATTAAGTCTTGCCTTGCTATCCTTATCAAGCAGTCAGCAAGCTTGAAAATAACGTCAATACCATTGAAATATATTGTTAGATTGCCAGAAGGCATTTGACAAGGAAGGAATCTTAGAAAAACTTTAGCAGGCTTTAGATGAGAATGAAGGTCCTTGCATGGTTACAAGACAGAAAGTAGAACATACAGATAAATGATCAGTTTTCATAGTGGAGTTAGTTCACAGGGGAGGTCCACAACAATCTGTGCAAGATATGCTGATGTAACAACAGTGAAATGACAAATTTTCTGATGATACTGTTATTCATGATAGTAAGTACAAGGGCTGTCTGTGAAGAATCATGACTGTGAAGAAACAATACTGGTGGGTAATAATTAACAAGTGAAATGCATTATTAACAACATACATAAATAAATAAACATATCACTTTGCATACAAAATTATGTGTTCTAAGCTGACCACTGTGATTCAATCTGAGACCTGGGGGTTAAGATAAATTGTTCCATAAGAATGTTTGTTCAGTATTTAGTGGCAGTAGAAAACAAGCAAACAATTGTGATGTTAAAAATTATTTGAAAGGAGTAGAGAACTATTATACTATAGTATAAATAATTAGGTCACTATATGAGTATGCATGCTGGATTCCTAGATGCCAAAACAGTGTATTAAAATGGAAAGCTTCTGAAAAGGGAAATAAAGGAAGTGTATGAAATCACTTCTGTGTGAGGAATGACTAAGCCACAACTAAATAAACTTGGACTCTTCATTATGAGCAAGGTATGAGTAAAGGAGGAGTTGACAGAGGTTTATAGGATCAAGAGGGGCATGGAAAATATGGGCAAGGTAACAAGGAAGGTAGGGTTTGATTTTCCATTACTTTTTCCAACACAAGATTGAAGAGACATTAGGTGAAGCCAGGAGACAGGTTCAAAACAGAAGGAGGTGATTCTTCAAGCAATGGCTTGTCAAGCTGTCTTCACCTTTGGAAGCTGTACCTCTTAAAAATTTAACAACTTTGGTGGAGACTGACAATGGAAGAAAAATCACAGAACCTCTGAGTTTGAAAGGGATCCCTGGATATTGTCTACTTCAACATCCTTGCATAAGCAAGGTCAGCTACTGCAGGTTTCTCAGGACCATGTCTCCACAGATGAAGACTCCTCAGCCTGTTTGGTCAGTCTGTTCCCATCTTTGATCACTCTCACAGTATTTTGTTTTGCTTATGCACCTGTACTTCAGCTTCATTGCATCTTGTCCTGACACTAGACACCACTGAGTAGAGTCTGGATCCATCTTTTTTACCTATTCCCATCAAGTATATGCATATTAAGACCCCTTCCCTTCCCTTCCCTTCCCTTCCCTTCCCTTCCCTTCCCTTC
>NW_020799097.1:30791601-30911425 GCF_003259725.1 Athene cunicularia | reverse complement strand
TTGTAGGGTGTCTTCGACACATGATCACGAAATGATAGTTTTCAATTCTTGGAGAAGTAAGGATGAAGGGTCAGCAGAACTGCCATCTTGGACTTCTGGAAGGCAGACTTCAGCCTAACAGTCTGGTTGACAGAGTCCCTTGGGAGGCAGTCCTGAAGGCCAAAGGAGTCCAGGAAGGCTGGACATTCTTCAAGAAGAAAATTTTAAAGGCACAGGGTCAGGCTGTCCCCAACTTGGGAAGGAGACCAGCTGGGCTGAACAGACAGCTTTGGCTGGAAGTCAGGGGAAAAAAAAAAAAAGATTTTATGACCTCTGGAAGAAGGGGCAGGCAACTCAAGAGAACTTCAGGGATGTTGTGAGGTTATGCAGGGAGAAAATTAGATGGGCCAAAGCCCAACTAAAATTGAATATGGCTACTGCCATAAAAAACAATTTTTCTATGAAAACATTAGCAACAAAAGGAGGGCTAAGTAGAGTCTCCATCCTTTATTGGGTGCGGGGGAAAACATGGTAACAAAGGATGAGGATAAGGCTGAGGTACTTAATGCCTTCTTTGCCTCAGTCTTTAATAGTAAGACCAGTTCTTCAGCAACCTGGTCCCTTGAGCTGTAAGGCAGGGACAGGGAGCAGAATGAAGGCTTCATAATCCAAGAGGAAATGGTTAGCGATCTGCTACACTGCTTTGACACACGCAAGTCTATGGGGCCAGATGGGATCCACCTGAGCGTACTGAGGAAGCTGGTGGAGGTGCTCACCAAGCTGCTTTACATTATGTATCAGCAGTCTTGGCTAACCTGGCTGGAAGGTAGCAAATGTGATGCCCATGAACAAGAAGACCCAGAATGAAGATCCAGTGAACTACAGGTCTGTCAGTCCGACCTCGGTGCCAGGGAAGGTTACAGAGCAGATCACCTTGAGTACCATCACGTGGCATGTACAGGACAACCAGATGATCAGGCCCAGTCAGCATGGGTTTATGAAAAGCAGGTCCTGCTTGACAAACCTGATCTCCTTCTATGACAAAGCAATGACACGCTTATTGGATGAAGGAAAGGCTGTGGATGTTTTTTACCCGGACTTTAGTAAAGCCTTTGACACTATTTCCCACATCATTTTCCTGGAGAAAATGGCTGATCTTGGCTTGGACAGGTGTACTCTTCACTGGGTAAAAACATTGGGCCTGTGCAGGTAATGGCAAGGAGGGTGGCAAGAGGAGGGAGTCCTGCAGAGGTGGGACCACAATTTTCAGAGGCTGAACTTACCTATCTTGAGTGACTCTGTGAAGACCCAAAAGAGAAGCCATTTTCATGAAAGGTCAAACAACGGTCATACCTTCAGGGAGGGGAGAGTAACTCCCCAATGACCCCTGAGCCCACCCACTCATTTCCAGAAGAATCTAAAGGTACAAATTGCGTCTGTACCAAAAGCAAGGAGAATTCTAGAAGCATAAACTGCATGTGATGCCTAATTAACCTAATGAGTCCAAGTGCCCACCCAGAGGAAGGCAAGGAATTATAAAAGGACACAAGTCAAAGCCCTGGGTGGCTGCGCCCCACTGGAACTGAACCCCTGGGTTGGTTGGACCAACAATGGGACCAGGACTGGTGAAATCTTCCTTTTTGTCTTTCTCTCTTCTCTCTTCTCCTCTTTACCCTTTTCTCTCTCATTCTTATTCAGTATGCCTGCATATAAGGCAAGGCTTGTTTGGACATGTTTAAGGCTTAGCAGGGTATGTTATAAGATCTGCCACTTGTCAGTGTAAGTTTAATGCCTGTTGCAAAGGATGCAAAGATTAGTGACAAAGTTTCATCCTAGTTATCTGTTGTGAGCAAATAAAAATTGAGTTGTGTGAAGAATTCTTGGTGTCATTTCACCTTAATCCTGACCAAGGAATCAGAGAATTTGAGTCATCATCCTGAGAATCTGGGATGTGACGTTTGTTTTTCATTTCCAAGAAGATGGTTTCAATCCAGACATAAAATATACCAGCACTCTACATATTTTGGTCTCATAGTTTACAAGTGTAACACATTAGTGTAGCACAGTTTCTTAGGATCTTCAGATACTCCTGAACTAACAGTAGCGAGACAAATGCAAATAATAAATCGTAGTAATATTTTAAGATCAGATTTATTTCATTTCCACCTCTTTTTCTTTACTTCAATACCTCTCTGCACATAAACTTTCACTTTCAGAAAGTACAAAATAGTTTTATGAAGTGCTATAGTGTCAAAGTATTGTAGGGAAGCTACTTAGTTTTCAGACAAATGTTTTCCTTTGAAAATTCTACTTTGAAAAGAATAACTGGAGATTTTTTAACTTAATTTCCTCTCTTGACATTATCTATATGCATAATTTTAATCTCCATTGAGCTACCTGATTGCTCTTCAAGGGAAAAGTGCTTGTCCTCAAAATCTTACCCAAAAGTAATAATAAAATAAATAAACAGATTATGTAGCTCCAAGCGTGCTACTTGATCTCTTTAATTGCTTTTTGTCAGTTCATATTTCAGACGAAACAAAGATTATTTCAATTACATTTGCTATACTTGCCATAATGCAATGAGAATATATAAGAACAAAAAAGGAAGAAAACCAAACAAACTCCCTCCATATACCTAATTTTAGAAATCTCAGATTTTTTTAGAAGGGCCCATAAATGTTCTGACAGATTGTTTTTGAAAAGATAAAGCAACATTGGTTGTTGGTGCCTGTTTTTTCTACCTCTTCCTACTCTTGAAATTGCTTTCTTGCTGGCGAGTCATTTTGGAGGCAGCATGATAAAACAGACTGCGAACTAGCTGCAGAATAAGTATTGTCAACTTGTCTATGTCACTGACTGCTTTGAGACAGTAACTGAAGATCCTGAGGCCAGATTCTGGTATTGTTCACACCATCTGAATTTATGAATTACTCTCTTCAATGAACTCAACAAATATCTGACCCTCTGTGTTTTAGCTTTTCTTTTGCTAAAATGACAATGATAATATTTATTGACCAACTTCCAAGAACATTATAAGAAATAATCTATTAATAGTTTTATTGTGCCTTGGAGTTACTTATTATTCACAGAAGATTTTCAGAATAGGGGGTAATTTTATTATATCACAACACCTGCACTGTGAAACCTCAGTATAATCAATGAAGCAAGTATGTAATTTAAGGGTATAAACATGACAGTTGGAAATAGAAGAGATTGTCTAGGGTTAAGCTGGATAAACTTGAACAAAGAAAAGAGTAGACTGATAATAAGGAAATATTCCAGAAAACAAGGCACCCTTTCAGACTGTAAAATAGCGTATCTGAACAGGTGGCACACATCTTCTATTTGAGCTTTTAAAAGCTAACTTGAGAAAAATACTTTTAACACTTAAGAAAAGAAACCAGTAAGATCAGAAAGGTAGAGAAGACAATCAGAGGTCAGAAAAGTGTACTTGGTTAGTGATAACCCAAATGAAAACCCTCCATAATGAGAGAGTACATATAAAGGATGTATGGGAGAGGAACCTCAACTGTTATGTTGCTGTATGAGTAGTCAATCTACTGATGCAAAACCATGTTCTAAGAAAAAAGCAGAAAGTCTTGATCTCAGTCATTGCTCTATAATTCCATATCTTAACACATTCCATAACTTTGTGTGCACTGAAACCAAAAAAAAAAAAAAAAAAAAAAAAAAAAAAAAAAAAATTCATTGGTTTTACAGGGTCTTATGTCCTTCCTGTGATGTGTGAACAGCAAAACATGCCTGCAATTGTTTTCTGTTGATTTCAGTGATCTGACTTTTGATTTAAAAGTTAGCCAAAGTTATCGTTATCATTTAAAATCATTTAAAGTTATTGTTACCATTTAAATCACGTTAAAACAATCCTGCTGACTAAATATTTTGACAGTATTTAGTGGAATTCCCCTGTGATACAATAAGTAGGAGCAGGAATGTGAATTCTATTTTTAGAGTGCATTTTCTGTATGAGTCATTTCACTTTGTGTCAGTCTTTTAATGTACAGAATAACAATAATAATTTTACCTCTTTTTCAGGAGGTCAAAAGATAAGAATTCCATATTACTCACCACAAATTACTCAAAATGTGTTATATTTTTAGATAGTATTACAAAATTCTCATTTTCTTTCACCAGAATAAAAGAAAAAGGAAAAACCCAACCAAATCTTTAACTATTTTAATCGTTAAAAATACTTTAATTGAGTTGGGCTGGTTCTGCCTATTACAAACCAGATCTAAGTCAAAATGGCATTTAATAGGCAAATTATAGCAACGAGCAATTTTGTAAGACCATCAGTTATTTCACATAGAGGAAATTCTGAATATGGTGATAATTTGGAGCACAGCCAGATCTTGTGTTTCAAATTACATTGTGCCCAGTATGTTCCTTGATTAACTCATTTTTTTGTTAGAATTGCATAATCCAGTGTTGGATTTTGAAATCTGTGACCATAAACAGGACAATATTACCCAATATATAACTTAAAATATGTACAAACCAATCAGAATTTTCCATGTGCATTTGCATAGTTTCCAGGAGGATCTACATCACGATCTTACTTGGCACAGAAGTGAGTCTGACTGGCCTTTAGTTGCCAGGGTCTTCCTTTTTACCCTTTTATAAAATTGGGGGTTATGTTTCTCCTTTTCCAGTCAGTGGGAACTTCACCAGACTGCCAGGACTTCTCAGCTGTGATGGATAGTGGCTTAGCCACTTCATCTGCCAGTTCCCTCAGGACCTATGGATGCACTTCATCAGGTCCCATTGACTTGTGCACCTTCAAGTTCCTTAGATGGTCTCAAACCTGATCTTCTCCTACAGAGGGCAGTTCTTCATTCTCCCAGTCCCTGCCTTTGCCTTCTGTGTCTTGAGCAGTGTGGCTGGAGTGCTTGCTGATGAAGACTGAGGCAAAGATGTCATTGAGTACCTCAGCCTTTTCCATATCCTGGGTAACCAGGTCTTCTATTTCCTTCTAGAGAGGGCCCACATTGTCCCTAGTCTTTCACTGATGCACCTATAGAGGCTTTCCTTGTTGCCTTTGATGTCCCTGGCCAGATTTAATTCTATCAGGGCTTTGGCTTTCCTAACCTGATCCCTGCTGCTTGGACAGTTTCTCTGTATTCCTCCCAGGCTATCTGTCCTTGCTTCTGCCCTCTGTAGGCTTCCCTCTTGAGTTTGAGCTTGTCCAGAAGCTAGTTGTTCATCCATGCAGGTCTCCTGGCATTTTTACCTGACTCCTCTTTGTTGGGATGCATTGCTCCCGAGCTTGGAGGAGGTGATTCTTGAACATTAACGAGCTTTCTTGGGCCCCTCTTCCCTCTAGGGCTTTACCCCATGCTACTCTGCCAAGCAGATCCCTGAAGAGGAGAGTCTGCTCTCCTGAAGTCCAAGGTAGTGAGCTTGCTGTGATCTATTCTCACTGCCGTAACGATCTCGAACGCCACCATTTCATGGTCACTGCAGCCAAGGCTGCCCTTTAGCTTCACGCTCCCCACCAGCTCCTCCTTGTTGGTGAGAGCAAGGTCCAGCATAGCAGCTCTCCTCATCAGCTCCTCTACCACTTGGAGAAGGAAGTTACCACCAATGCATTCCAGGAACCTCCTGGATTACTTATGCCCTGCTGTGTTGTCCCTCCAAGAGATACCGGGTTGGTTAAAGTCTCCCATAAGGACCAGGGCTTGTGAACGTGAGGCTGCTCCTATCTGTCTATAGAGGGCCTCATCCCCTCAGTATTCCTGCTCAGGTGGCCTGTAGCAGACCCCCACTATAATGTCACCTGTCCCTGCTCTCCCTTTAATCCTGACCCATAGGCTCTCGGTCAGCTCCTCATCCATCCCAGACTCCAGCTGGTCATAGAGGACAACACCCTCTCCTCGTCTTCCCTGCCTGTCCTTCCTAAAGAGCCTGTTTTCTTCTATTCCAACACTCCAACACAAGAGCCATTCTCTATCTATAAAGCAGAGCATTACTGATTCATAAAATAGATGGTGAAACTGAAAAAAAGTATTTTCACAGTTGAGATAACTTTATAATTTCTTTTTTACATATCTGCGTGATTTTCAGTTCCTAAGGCCATTACACTTTCTCTGGATTAGTCTTTGTTTGGGATAAGTTTGTTATGTAACTGTATGGTAACTAACAGCTTTACTTTATGTAGCTATATAAAATCCTATCAAATAAATAGATTAATATTTAATTTTTTCCTTACACAGATGCCTTTTGCAACTAGAACTGTAACACTGATGCATATAAAAATCCTACTATTGTAGTACATTGATTTGGCTTATAAAAGGGCTTTTAGAAACCTGTGAGAACCAGTAGACTTTAGGCTTCTGTGGGGTAGCTTTAATATATGTGAGGCATGTCCTGTAAAATATGCTCCATCATCCAGGGATTTCAACATCAGTCTATTCTGTTTTAAACTTTGTTTAGTCAATAAAATATATTGATTAAAAGATGGATTTCAATTTTTATGGACACAGTATTGGATATTAACAGGTTCCTTCTGTCATATTATGATGAGGATATCACTTTACATTTAAACTGAATTTCCTTAACACAGTTGCTTTAAAGTCAGTATAATTTTAAATCTTCTATGTAATTGTAACAATAAATTGTTGGATATAAATATATATCCAAACACAATCATAGTAGATGTAAATTGTTTTACCATCAATGACCCATGGACAATGAACTCAATGAGCTGTAAGTCGATATTGCCCTTGTATTCATTAGATCATAGCATTGTGTTGAGCGTTAAACTGTGATACTTCCTGAATAATACTAGTGGCTTATACTTAAAGATTATATGACATAGTTCCCATTTAAAATTGAGTCTAGCTGTACTTCGGTACATCATAGACAGAAAGTAAGTTTTGTGTTACTGAAAATCAGTGAAATTTATACTTCCATAAGAATGAGTACGGTGGCTGTAATATGATTATAAAATAATCTGCTGGGAAATACAGCTAAATCTGTCAGTAATTATTAATTTGGAATTCATTAACTGAATAACACTTGTAGATGCATCACAAGTATTCTGTATGGTAGTAGAGTTGAGTGGGAAGACTATATTGCAACATTTAAATGTTTGCTCAATATTTCACTTATGCAGACATAACTGTATTTTGTGCTTTTTTTTTTTTTTTTTGTGCAACAGATGGGTACAGTGACTGTATAATCTTGATCAGGAAGACATAAAATATGTGTTGGTGGTATAATGTCAGCAGGGTACAACAGAAACTTGCATATGAGTTTCAAGACTGGGCATGGATACTTTTTTAATAAACACATCTCATTTAGTGTAAGCTTCAGTATTCCGTATGTTATTCAGAAATAATGAAGAACTGTCCCTGGTCTTGAATGGTCAGGGAAATGTTAGAGAAGAGCACAAAGTAGCACTCTGTTGAATGAGGACCAAAATTTGGTTTTGCTGAAATTAATTTATGTCCTTGGAAGTCATAGAAGCTAAAGCTGGAGATGACTAACAGAGGCCATCTACTCCAGCCTTCATAATTCAGAGACATGTGCATACATTTTTTCTTTAATTGTGAACTCTTCTGTGAAAATGTTAGAGAAAAATGAAAGATACAAGAAAAACTATGAAGGGGAAATAAAGTCTATCCTGACCTCTGTACACAATTAAAAATCCCAAATCATGGCTTAAGGCAGTATAAGTATAGTTAAACCCCACAGATTCCTTTGATGATACAGATATATTGGATATCTTAATTTCTAACCCAAGGAATTATTCTTTTTTAATTTAGTTTCTTTCCTAAGCTTATTAAACTCTAATTTATATTTACATATATTGTTTTCTTGTATTGCCTAGCCTGGAAGATTGTTCCAGAACTTGCTGCTTGTTTTTTTGTTTTTGTTTTTGTTTTTTTGGTTTTTTGTTGTTGTTAGACAACTATTTTCAGCCTTCATTTTCTTATAGCCATCTGCTTGATCTTATAATAGTATTAACATTTAATTATTTAATTTCAATAGTTCCTTTTCATCCTAGATACATATCACAGAATCACACAATGGTTGGGGCTGGAGACCTCCAGAGGTCAATCAGGGCCACCTAGAGCAGGTTACCCAGCCATGCCCAGATGGCTTTTGAATATCTTCAAGAACAGAGACTCCTCAACCTCTGTGAGCAACCTGTTCCCATACTCAGTTGCCATTACAGTAAAAAAGTGTTTCCTTATATTTAGAGACACCTTCTATTTCCCTTTATGTCCACTGACTTTTATCTTGTCACTGGACACCACTGAAAGAGCCTAGCTCCATCTTTTTACTGCCTCCCTTTAGGTATTTATAGCACTAATAACATTCCTCCCAAGCCTTATTTTCTCTCATGAGAAAGATATATATCTGGCCTCTCTTTGTAGAGATGATTTGTCCCATCTCAACATTTGTTTGTTATGCTAAACAAGCAAATAATTTTTAATGTTTCTTCTTTTAAAAAATAGTCTATTTACTATATCTTCAGAGTAGATCTTCTTCAAGCATGTTCCATAAACCTAGGTTATCAGACTTGTGCAAAATATTTTAGGTGAGGACTGACTGATAATTTGATCTTAGAGTGTTGAATAATTCCTTGTCTTTATTCAAAAATATTGGCTATAAATTCCTGGTTGATATTTGCCTAATCTGTTCTTAAAAAGCATCCCGCCCTAGTGATTTGTCACCCAGCCCTCTCCTCAGGTTACCAATACTTCTAGCCAGTGACTGGAAGTTCTAACTAGAGCATTCTATAATGCAGATTAAATCATTCTTTACCTTCCCCTTCTCCAGGTCAGTGTGATTTATACCTCCTTGCAAGCTTGTGTCACTACCTGGGCAGCTCAGCAGTTAACATGCACTAATAACCAATATAGAAACTTTAAACCTACACAAATTTTTATTTCTTTATTAATCATTCCTATCTTTGAACAACGGTCCCTCTACTTTATATTTAAAATCAGAATCTTAATAGATTGAAGAAATACCTACAGGTCACCTCTTTTAATGATGTAATGATTTCAGTAGAGATGTGTGCATTACAGTATGAAAATAATAGCTATAGGAGAACTTTTATACTTTCATGTTTGGCCACTCCAGTTTATGGGTTTGAATGCTTCTTTGCTTTTTAAGACAACCAAATGGAAACCAAAATTGAAGATAGTTGAAATTTTAAATGGTACTGATGGTATGGTAATATGATTTTAAGCCAAGCAATTTTCCACTTTAGTAAATAGTAGTGTATATTTAATATTAGAGGACTGTTTATCTAAGCACACAGAGGAAGTGATACTTTCTTTAAGGATTTGCAAAAGAGGAAAGAAGACAACTTCAGAATATGTAGTTCAATTATGAATTTAAAGTGATTATCATATTGAAGTATTTTTCCAGATTTTTCAGACAACTGCTGTGTCACCTGCTCTTTTTCCTTATACTATGTACTCCTTACAGAATCAGATTGTCTTTCCAGAATTCCTTATGCAGTCTTCATATCTTTTGTTAGAAAAGACCTGAATCTGTTTGGGGACCAGAAACTCCCTCATCCATGTGGGCTGTATTAATTTTTAATCTTTTTCATTGGTTTAGGCACAGATCTTGTTTTAGAGGTAGTATATTAGGTTGTAGCACTATGCAGTAGAAAGTCAGTACATTATACACTTCATGTTTAGGATAATTTCTCTGATATATCCTTACAGATCAGAAGCACTATAAAATACTTGGCTTTCTACCTGGTTGGGGTTTTTTAGCTTAATGGAGACACTGTCTGAAACTTTTCATCTGTGCTGTGATTCATCCATCTCTTCATCTTTTTTCTTATCCATATCTTCCTGTTTACAGTTTTTCCCTTGTTTAAAATAAGATACTAAAAGGCTGTCTCACTGTTGCATTGTTATTTCTGATTCAGCTCATCTGCTGCTGGTGTTACATGTACACATTTCGAAAAGGCAGTATTATACTGATGAAGGGAAAGTTGCACTTAATCTTCATCTTTATTAATCAGTTAAGTAGTATGAGGATTTGGGGCACAGCTGCATCTTAATCATCTAATCGATGAGTTTTTAGTCTGGTTCCTTACGTAGTTTCAGCCTAGGTTGACTTGCACTCTTCCAAAGAAATCTGAACATGGTTTGGGAGTTAGCTGGGTCCACAGATCATTCCCAAAAGGTAGTTTTCATATGTCCAACCTGATCTGGAGGGTAAAGATGTTTAACAGTGTGGCTGTTTGTTGTTTCTAGGCTTGTGGGTCAGAATATAGCCCTGGCACTGTTTCTGAGTGTAGATTTCTGCCTTCCCTCAAACTACAGCATAAATCGCAAAGTTGCTTCCTAAAAACCCTGCGCCTATTGTTCCAGGGACGCCTAAGTGCCTCTCAAAAGTATGTACACTTCTTTCTCCTATTTTACCTCTGAGACCTCATCATAACCCACCTAATCACACATAAGGCAGAGATACATGAATGTGATTCCCTATCTCAAGTCCTTTCACTAAGCAAAATATCATGAGAATATTTGCCTGAGGTGTGGAACTCACATATAAAATAATTTAATTTCCTAAGCAGACAAATTCAGATGTCCAAGAAGTTCCACCTCAATTCCAGCTAGCTGGTTATTAGCTCTCTCCAGAAGAATTAATGTCTTCTGGTTTTGCTGGTATTATCAAGTATTCTGTGGAGCAAGTACTGAAATGCAGAATACCTCCCTCGAGACTGATATTTTTAAAATGTGCTGTAGAGTCATTCCCTTTCTTCTCCTGATTTACTGAACAAATAAATAAATTTGTTTCTTTCTTGAAGCCAAAGATTCAGTACCACAGACTGGATCCTCTTTCTTTTTCAGAAAAAAACCCCAACAAACTATGCAAGAATCAGGAGCCTTTTTTTTTTTTTTTTTAAAAAATTAAGATTCTACTAAACCCAATGCATTTTATATGTAGAGATTAGTTCCAAGTGCCAATGTCAAACATCATTGAGTTTAAAAACATTATTACTTAGTTTTCTTTAGAAACCAAGAAGTGGTCTTATTCTGTATTTTCTATATAGGGTTTTTTTGGGTGGAGTAACTGTATGGAATCTTATCACAAGGCAGTTTATAGGGTACAATGACAAAAAATGATACCTCAGTGTAAGAACCTGATATTATTGAAACACTCTTTCATTTTTACAAATAAATTTATTTTTATCTCTTCACAACAAACAATATGTTATTAATTTTGTCTCTTGCACATGAAGTTATTTGACTATATTAGTTGACAGATGAGAGGATGAGAGACATGGCGCCTATCCTCTACTGCCTGAGAATTGTTCTAGGATGCAGGAAGCTACCATAATATCTTCCAAAAGGGGATCGGTCATGTTGGAAAATCCTGTGCAAATTTCACAGAAAGGATCAGATTATTCATTGAAAGAACACATGTATGTGGAGACAGGTTCTTGTACCTCTTGTGTCCACACTGTGGTGGTACTACTCTCATTTATTCTTTCCAACCTTGCTTCAGTTCTGTAATACTGTCTGTTTCTTTTAAGAATTTAAAAGTATTTCCCAGACAACAGTGGTCTTTCAATTTTTTTGTATTTTTTAAAATAGTTCAAGATCCTCAATTCTTCTTGGTATATCTGAACCTGTTTCTGACACTGTTCTATTCTATGAAGACAATAATGGTTATGCCTTGGTGACCTAGTCTCAGACAGTCAAATTTTGCACTATCCCTACACCAACAGCTACCTCTATCTCAAAATACGTACTGTGTAGTGTAACAGTAGAATAGAAACAGACGAAGGAGAAACTATAAAATAATGCTGGCTTTCTTTTAGGCTAAGTCTGCTCATCATCTGTTTAAGAGAGCTGTAATTGACAGTGATAGCAAATATACATTTAGCAACTACTGACGACCCTGTTAGAGGACAACTGTAACAGATTTGAGTTGCTCCACAACAGTGCACCTGCCAGTGTCTTTAGTGTTTGTACTTACAGTAAGGGCTAATGACCATTTGTTATCTTTGGAAAGATGGACTGTTCTTTTGTATAGAACAATGAAGTTGGAACCAGCCTGCTTTTAGCAAGGACGATGAACCATGAAATTGGGCAGAGATAACAGTGAATCAGTGTTGTTCATACAGAAACAAAGAGCCCAGTACTGGACAGCAAAAATGTTTGTGGTTTGTTTTGGTGTTGTTTTTTTTTGTTTGTTTGTTTTTTTTTTTTAAATCTTCATCCTTTCTGTTGTCTTCTCTGCCTGTGGGCATTGTTGTCTTTCAAATGTTTTACATGTATTATATCAAAAACTTTAAGAACTTTTATATCTGAAATCTCGACAGATATCTATCTTATAATTGTTCTGTAGCAGAGAAAAAAATGAATAAATAATATAAATAATGAAATATTATGTTTCTGTTCCCATGAGATCTTGGGCCCCATTCCTGTTTGGATAGCCATTTTATCATTTATATTTTCCCCTCTCTTGTCTCGTATATCTCTTCCTGTCCTTACATTTTCTCCTTGCCATCTTCTTGAGAAATATAGCTCCCATGGCTTCCTACTTCCCCTGTTTCTGTTTCCTGCAGAAAAATAGGTTAAGTGTTTTCCAGAGTCTGGAAACAGAGAAGCCAGATGGCTATTTGAGTAGAGAGAGCATCTGATGGCTACCTGCCTATCTGCTAGCTGCAGAATGTGACTCCAATGTGCTATGTTGGATACTCAGTGGAGCAGAGACAAGAACAAGAGGTTTGACAACAGAATGAGGTACCAGATGAGATGCTGACAATACCACTAATGGCAGGAATTTGTCCAATATGTCATATTTCCTGAAGTGAAAATAAAAATTCAGCAAAGATTGACCATTTGTTGAGCCCTGCAGCCAGTATGTATTTTGCTTTTGTTTTATTACTAGTTTTACTACTCAGGTTCATCGGCTGACTTTGCTCATGTGGTGCTCTTTGGGCTGATTTAGTTTTCAAATGAGTCAAAATAAGAAGAAATTATATTCCCACCATTAATCACATTTTTCAGAATACCACAATTATGATCAGAGATGAAGACGAAGGACGTCTCTTCAAATATGGAAGTAGGCTTTGATTTTCTTTCCCATTAAAAAGAATAAAATATACTTAGAAGAAAAATCTAGAAAAAAATCACTACTTGACTTTACTCTTATGAGAAAATGCCTGTTCTTCCTTGTGCAATTGATATCTAAGGCAGATGTAGTAGGTTTTTTCTATCATTTTTTTGTGGTATGCCTACTGTTGCATGAATGTAGAAGCTTTTTGCCTTAATTTTCTTAGTTATTCCAGGTTTTGTGTTTGTGTTTGGTTTTGTTTTTTTCTTGCATTATCTTTGTTATAAGTTGTCAGTGCAGTTGATAATGCATATTAAAAGCACATGGGTTTTTTTTCCTTATTTTTTGTGATGACTTAAGGCATTACTGGGATTCCTGACATCCAAGGAGGTAAAATTGGCTTGATTCAGTATTTTCTGCTGAAGCACAACGTTAAAAGTATTACTTTTATCCAATTATAAAATGTGCTTTGCACAATTCTTGGAGCATGAAAAAAACAGTTACACATAGCTGAAGAGACAATCTTTATGGACATCTGATCACAATCAAAGGTGGCAAAAAAGAAGGACCTTGTATAGCCACAAGAATCAAATTCTTCATCGATTTATCTGGAGTTTGTTCATGAACTATTGGTCCTCCTAGGTCTTGACGAAAACATGAGATAAATTATGGAAGAAATATAAGCAAAAGAAAACCACATCATAAATTCAGAGTAAGTAATGAGAAGACAGTACTGAATAAAGCTAAATTAGACTTAATAGGGTGTCTGACATAAATACAGTATTGTGTTTATCAGTAGTGGAGAGCGCATCTGTTTTAAAAGAAGATGGTGTATTTTAACACAGCTACATATATATTTGGGAGGTGGCAAATACAGATGTGGAAAAAAGTTCCATTTTATTGATATGTGTGAGAGTTTCTGTGTGTGATATTTCAGAAAACCTTTAGTATTACTTAGTGAGCAATATATTATATTCACTTTTTCTTGATTGTCTTCCTTGGTAGTTCAGAAACTCCAACAACACCTATATGACTCTAATTGGTATCCGTGTTGTTGGCAAGATTTGTATTTATTGCCAGATGGGAATTCAAAGCCAGCTCGTGATGCCCTCAACAGAAGTTCCTGGTAGTTGCATGAAATCTGGTGGAAAAACTGAGGCCATCTAATATACAACTCTGTGAATATGAGACTAATGGGGAAAGAAACAGATTTTAGAGTAGAGGAAGAAATATGCAGGAAAAAAAAAATCTAGTCAAGACCAGTCTGAAATATGGCTGTTTGGGGGTGATTATACACTCACAACTAGCTATTCAAAGTCAGAACAGCTGTATAAATGAAGTGACTTATGATTGGTCTGCAGGCATCTTTGCTGGTCAGCCTTCTAGTTGTAAAAGCTTTTTCTTTAGCACAGATTAACAACATTCTCATGTATTTATCTCTATATCTGTAATTAGGAAATGTCTGCGTTGCAGATCAAAAATAAGAGCTGAATAGATTCTCAGTGTGGGTGTGGTGTGTTGACCTTGGCTGTCTACTAGGTTCCCCCCAAGCTGCTTTCTCACTCCTGCACCTTTAAACAGGACAAGGGGAGAAAATAAGATGGAAAAGTTCATGGGTTGAGATAAGGACAGGGACATAATTTGCCAGTTACCCTCATGGGCAGAAAAGACTCGAATTAGGAAAATTAGGAGAGTGAGAAATAAAAATAAAAATAAAACCACCTCCCCTCTTCCCCCAATATGCTTCTTCCTAGACTCAGCCTCTTCCTGACTTTTCCACCTCCCCCCCCACCTCAGGCAGACCAGGTGGATGAAAAATGGGGTTGCTGTCAGTTCATAATGCTTCATCTCTGTCTCTCCTTCCTCCACAGACTCTTCCCCTGCTCCAGCATGGAGTCTCACCCACAGGATACTATCCTTTATTAAATGCTCCAATGTGGGTCCTTCCCATGGACTGCAATTTTTCAAGAACTCTTCCATGTTGGGTCCCCCATAGGAGACAGTTCCTACCAGAAAATCTGCTCCTGCATGGACTCCTCTGCACAGGCTGCAGAGAGAGAAATAAAGTTTTCAGTAAGCTGTCTTTGAAGAAGGGTCTGTTAATGTTTTTGAGTGGTTTTTAATTCTTCTAGAAGGAGAAGATTTTTGTCTCAGTAATATTTGTTGCAGCACATCGCCTTGCAATTATTATTAAGAATTAGAATTATTAGAATACTGCATTCAGAACGACAGGAAGCAATTCTGCTTTTAGAAATTGGAGGATTTAGGTAATGTATGTTCCTATGCCACTATTACTACAGATACAAACTATTCTGATCTCCCATATTGTTAAATAGTGGTTATAGAAAGAAAATAATGAACTACTAATCAAATGTAATTTAGGATACTGTACTAGTTTTGGCTGGAATAATTTTCTTCATAGTATTTACAATGCTATGTTTTGGATTTGTGACTATAACACTGTTGAAAACACGAAAGTTTTAGCAGTTGCTTAACAGGACTTGCACAGCATCAAGGCCTTTTCTGTTTCTCACATGAACCCACAAGCAAGCAGTCTGAGGCTGCACAAGAAGTTGGGAGGCAACACAGCTGGGACAGGTGACCTCAACTGACCAAAGGGATATCACTTGCCATATAATTTCATGCTCTACAATAAAAGCTAGAGAAAAGAAGGAGTAAGAGGGGCATGCAGAGTTATGGCTAGAGTCTTCTCAAGTAACGGTTACATGTGATGAAGCCCTGGTGTCTTGGAAATGGCTAACGCTCTGCCTGCTGATGGGGAGTAGGGAATGAGTTCCTTATTTTGCTTTGCTTGAGTGTACAGATTTTGCTTTCCCTATTAAACTGTTTTTATCTGAACCCATTAGTCTTTTCAATTCTACCCTTTTGATTTACTGCCCCATCCCACTGAGCTGGAGTGAGCAAGTGGTTCTGTGGTGCTTAGCTACCTACTGTGGCTGTCCCACAACAGATACTAAACCTGAGGTACACATTCACAGCCTATTAAAATATAAATATAAATATATATATATCTATCTATGTAAAAGCCTGCCCGTTTCTAATGACTATTGTATAAGTTTAATTTTTTAAGTCATCAGAAATTAAGCAGGTTGTGTCTGAAGTCCTCTTTGCTTAATGTGTGTTTTCCACTTAACTATATATTTCTAATTTTTAACCAAAACTTTACTATTAAATAAGAGATCATCACTTCCAATGTATTCCTGCTCAAAAATTTAGGAAGTCATTGTATTATAAAGAATACTGAAAGTATAATCCCGTGCAAACAAAGATTGCTAGAAGAAAAGTATTGTTGAATTAAAAAAATCTGGATATTCCAACTAGAAACATAGTGTGTAAAATATTCAGGTGAGCCAAAGTTTTATTTTAAAAGGAGTAATTGAATTCAAGGCATACTGGAGCTGCAACAAAACCAAAACAAAAGACACCACCACCACCACCACCCAGGCAAAAAAAACACACACACACAAAAAAAAAAAAAAAAGCCCATCAAACTCCAAACTAATAAACCCACAATGTGTTATGGAACCCTAAATGACAAATAAAAACATAGGAAGAAGAATAAATATGTTTCTAATTATATAAAGGTAGCTCAGTAATTGGGGTAATTTAGAATTGAATTATTATCTATAAATATGTAAAATTGAAACTTGCTGTAACAAAGTAATGTGAATCTGAAGAAACTTTAATACTGAACCAATAGTTTCACTGACAGATGGTGTCTGAGAAAAGAACATGCTCCAAAGATTCATTTCAATACATTTTTAGACTTCTGGCACACTGAACTGAGAGTATATACTTTCAGAATTTAAACAAGATCTATGAGAAGATCTTACTTGTTTTTAATGTTAAATATTGGGTGCAAATGTTTACCCGGATATGTACATTATAAATGCTCTGAATCTGAGGTTTTGTTTTGGCTGAGATATTAGAAGACTTTACCATACAAGTTGTAAAATAAGTGATTGCCACTGCCTAGTGAGTACCAGTGCTTACCAGTCATTTCTAATACATGGTAAAACATAAATGTGACATAATTTAGCTTGATATAATATTTTTGAGGACTAATTTTAAAGAGTTTGTCAAATAAGTTATTTAAAGGTGGTTTAAGCATATCTTGTGTTGCTTTTTATCTCTTCAGGATAACTTTAGATGGCATGATAGCCTAGCACATTTATATTTATAATCACAGTTTTTTCACATATCCAAGAATTACAATATAATTAGTTTTGTTTATCTGAAATAAACAAAAAAAAAGAAAATAACAAAACTCTTTTTTTTTTTTTTTTTTTTTTTTTTTTTTTTTAAATTTCAAAACATAATTTTGAAAAATTACAACAATCTGGTACCAAACAGTAAATCATATAATATTTTCTATATTCAGGCTGTCAACATTATGTATATATTTTCTAGAACAGTTAAACTGATTTTTATAATTCAGTGGTTAATTTCTGTGTCTGAGTAAATAATTCACAACTAATTATATAAGGAAGAAACACACTTCGTTTATATATGGATGACACTGGGTAGGAAGACTTATTTTTGGCAGAAGAGTATCAGGGTAGAGAGCACTTAGAAAAAGAAAAACTGGACACACCTAAGTTCATGGGGCCTGATGGGATGCATCCACAACTGCTGAGGAAGGAGGTTGATGCCTCTGTGAGACCATTCTTGATTACCTTTGAAAGGTTTTGGTGACTTGGAGAGCTTTCTGAACAAAAGAAAATATCACTAGAAGAAAGAAAATGTCACTCTTGTCACTCTTCAAAAAAGGCAAGAAGTAGTATCTACAAAAGCACAAGTCTGCCAGACTCACTTTCATCCACGGAAAGGTGATGGTGCAGCTACTTCTGGAAATAATTTCCAAACCCATGAAGGACAAGAATGTGACCTGGAATAGCCACAATAGATTTATGAAAGGGAAATCATGCTTAACCAACCTGATAGACTTAGTGACTGTCTTGGTAAATGAGGAGAGATCAGGATATGTTGTTCAGTTTGACTTTAGTAAGGCTTTTAACACTGTCTCCCATTAGATAGCTAGGATTAAATAAGCACACAGCGAATTGGATTGAAAACTGGCTGAACAGCTGGATCCAGAAGGTTATGATTAGTTGCACAAAGTCCAACTGGAAGCCAGTCACCAGTGGTGTACCTCAGGGGTTGATACTGAGTGAAATACTATTTAACATTGGCCTTGTCTGAGTGAGTAGTGGGGGGTTTTGGTAGCAGTGGAGGGGCTTCCGTGGTGGCTCCCTGTGAGAAGCTTCTCAAAGTTCCCCCGGCTCCAAGTTGGACCCACCTCTGGCCAAGGCCGAGTCAATTGGAGACGGTGGCTGTGCCTCTGCAATAACATATTTAAGAAGGGGAAACTGGAAGGAGCTGTGGGAGTTGTGAGAAGTTGTGAGGATAGCATCTGTGCAAACACCGAGGTCAATGGAAGGAAAGAGGAAGAAGTGGGTGAGGTGCGCTGGAGCACAGACCACTCCGTATCCTGTGGTGAAATAGCAGGGCTGCCTCCCATGGGGGTCTGTGGTGGAGCAGATACCGATTTGCAGCCTGTGGGGGGCCTCAGGCTGAGCCAGGTGACTGTGCCTTAAGAAGCCCGGGACTCTATGGGAACAAGGCCTCGCTTCTGTAGTTTGGTGCTGGGAGGATTACAACACGTGGGGGTGACCCACACGCCTATGGGAGTGACTCATGTCAGAGACAGTTTGTAGAGGACTGTCTCCTGTGAGAGGGGGACTGCGCTGGAGCAGGGGAGGAGTACAGAAGTTCCCCTCACTGGCCCCAAGGTGGAAGAAGCATCAGGATTGACCATGCTCCCCACTGCCTGACCCCTGCACCACCGAGAGAGAGAAGGTAGAGATATCGGGAGCAAAGCTGAGTCCAGGAAGAAGGGAGGTATAGGGGAAGGTGTTTTCAAGATGTGGTAGTGTTTCTCAGAGTCCTACTCTGTCCGTTAAGTGTTGTTTTTATTAGTGTCTGTATTAAATTTATGTTGTTTTCCTCTTCCCCTATAAAAGTCTGTCTTTTTCCTGTACCTTAATGGATGAGATAGTCCCTCCCTGTTCTTATCTTTATTTCCTGGGCCTTTGGCTTTCCTCCTTCCCAGTGCTTGGGGGGTGGGGGTGGGGGGTGAAGGTGTAGGGGGAGTGAGCAGCTGCGTGGTGCTCAGTTGCCCTCTGAGCTCAAACCACAAGAAATATCTTACTTAATGACCTAGATGATGGGACCAAGTGCACCTTCAGCAGGTTTGCAGATGATACAAAATTGGGAAGTATGACTGATATACGACACAGATCTGCCTGGACAGGCTGGGGAATTGGGCTGACAGTAACCTCTGAAAATTCAACAAAGGAAAATGCAAAGTTCTTATCCTGCAGAGAAATAAGCCCAGGTGCTAGACTAGATGCTAATTGGCTGGAAAGCATCTCTGCAGAAAAGCACTTGGTGGTTATGGTAAATAACAAGCTGACCATGAGCCAACAACATGCCCTCATAGTAAAGAATGTCAACAACATCCTGGGTGGCATAAGGGTGGTCATTGCCCAAGGTTGAGTGATGTCATCCCCGAAATCTGCTCAATACTGTTTAGACACATCTGGAGGTCTTGGTCCAGGTCTGGACTCCTCAGTACAAGAGAGACATGGATGAACTGGAATGACTCACTGCTCTGTTGCAGCCCTCTGATTACTACCCCATGATGGTTATCCAGGCAGGTAATGATGAGGTGGTAGAGAGACTCAAAAAGGACTTCAAGGCACTGGGGTGGCTAATTGAAGGCTTGGGAGCTCAGGTCGTGTTTTCATCAATCCCTCAAGTGGAAGGGAAAACCACTGATAGAGGGTGGAAAACATATCTGATTAACACTTGTTTCAGAGACTGGTGCCACCGTCAGAATTTTGGGTTCTTCAACCATGGCGAGGTTTATAAGGCACCTGGTCTGCTGGTGACAAATGAGACAGGTGGGATGAAGCTGTCCCGGGGGGGGGGGAAAGGATTCTGGGGCAGGAGTTAGCAGGGCTTATTGACAGGGCTTTAAACTAGATGTGAGGGGGGATGGGGAGATAACTGGGCTGGTTAAGAACAAACTCGAGGGAAGCATGCCAAAGCTTGAAAGATGGTGGACTGGTGAGGGCTCTCCCTCTGTCACTTCATTTGAGAGAAGGGAAAGATGTCTAGGAACCGTTGAAGCACCTGAGAAGTGTCTGATTCACCAGCTCATCTCAAGTGCATCTATACCAGTGCACACAGTATGAGCAACAAACAGGGGGAGCTTGAGGCCATGATGCAGCACGAGAACTATGACATAGTTGCTATCACAGAAACGTGGCGGGATGCCTCACACAGCTGGAGTGCTGCAACTGATGGCTACAAGCTCTTCAGGGGGGATAGACAGGGAATGAGAGGTGGTGGAGTGGCCCTGTATGTTAGGTAATGCTATGAGAGCTCAGAAATCAAGTATAGTGATAACAGGGTTGAGAGTATTTGGATTAGGTTCAGGGCAGATAAAGCAGATCTTGCTGTGGGAGTCTTCTGTAGACCCACCAACCAAAGCAGTAAACTGGATGAAGCCTTTGATAAACAGTTGGGATAAATCTTGTGGGCACTTCCCGTTGTACTTGTTGGGGACTTTAACCTCCTGGGTATCTGCTGGGATCACAATACAGCATAGAGGGAACAATCCAGGAGGTTCCTGGAATGTGTGGAGGATAAGTTCCTCACACAGCTGGTGAGTGAGCTGACCAGGGAAGGTGCCTCCTGGACCTGCTGCTTGTGAACAGGGAAGAGCTTGTGGGGAAGGTAAAGGCTGGAGGCCGTCTAGGGTGCAGTGATCATGAGATGATCAAATTTTCAATCTTTCAAGAAAGAGAGAGGGGTTAGTAAAACTGCCACCTTAGACGTCCGCAGGGCTAACTTTGACCTGTTCAAAAGACTGATTAACAAAATCCCTCGGGAGGCTGCCCTGAAGGATATGGGAGCCCAGGAAGACTGGACATACTTCAAGAGAGAAGTCTTAAAGGCACAGGAGCAGGCTGTTCCCGTGTGCTGAAAATCAAGCAGGCGGGGAAGGAGACTGGCCTGGCTAAACAGGGACCTTTGGCTGGATCTCAAGAACAAAAGGAGAATCTCTTGCCTTTGGAAGAGGGGGCAGGTCTCTCATGAAGACTATAAAGATGTAGTGAAGTTATGCAGGGAGAACATTAGGAGAGACAAAGCACAGCTAGAGCTCAACTTGGCTACAGCTGTTAAGGATAATTAAAAATGTTCTATAAATTAATTAACAACAAAAGGAGGATTAGGGAAAATCTCCCTCCTTTATGGGATGCAGAGAGAAACATAGTAACAAAGGATGAAGAAAAGGCTGAGGTGCTCAGCGCCTACTTTGCCTCAGTCTTTAGCAGTGGAACTGGCTGTTCCCTGGACACCCAGCCTCGTGAGCTGGGAGATGGGGAGGGGAAGCAGAATGAGGTCAGCACAGTTGAAGAGAAGGTGGTCAGAGACCTGCTACACCACTTGGATGCGCACAAGTCTGTGGGACCGGATGGGTTACACCCAAGGGTGCTGAAAGAGTTGGCAGATGTGCTCACCAAGCTGCCGTCCATGATTTCCCTGAAGCCATGGCTAACTGGGGAGGTCCCATTGGACTGGAGGGTGGCAAATGTGACACCCATCTACAAGAGAGGCAGAAAGGAGGATCCAGGAAACTATAGACCTGTCAGTCTGACCTCGGTGCCAGGGAAGGTCATGGAGCAGGTCATCTCGAGTACCATTAAAAAAGTCATATAATGGAAAACCAGGGGATCAGACCCAGTCAGCATGGGTTTATGAAAGGGAAGTCCTGCCTGACAAACATGATCTCCTTCTATGACAGGGCAACCTGTTTACTGGATGAGGAAAAGGCTGTGTATGTTTGTCCTGGTTCAAGTTAGGATAGGGTTAAGTTTCCCCAGCAGAGAGAGAGGCGGAAGGGATCTCCAGCTGGGTTGTTAATACCATGCTGGCATCAGGTCCCGGCTCAGGAGTGCGGGAACTTTTTCATTTGTGGCTTTGGTGGCCGAGAGCACACGGTGGGTTTGTTCCATAATCATTTGCGGTATTTCTCTGTATATCTTTTGTCTTGCTTACTGTTATTGCTGTTTATTGTTGTTATCATTGCTACTGTGGTTCAGATTGTTTATCACACTGTTGTATTAAATTTCTTCTTATTTTAACCTGGGGTTTGTGCCTCACTGCCAGCCTGACCGGCTATGGGTGGGGGAGGGGCAATGCAAAGTGGTCTCTGGTCCCAGCAGGGCTTAAACCACAGTGTTGTTTACCTTGACTTTAGTAAGGCTTCTGACACTGTTTCCCACAGCAATCTCCTGGACAAAACTGGCTGCTCGTGGCTTGGATGGTCACAAACTTTGCTGGGTAAAAAACTGTCTTGATGGCCGAGCTCAAAGAGTTGTGGTGAATGGAGTTAAATCCAGTTGGCGGCTGGTCACGACTGGTGTCCCCCAGGGCTCAGTTTTGGGGCCACTCCTGTTTAACATCTTTATTGATGATCTAGACGAGGGGATCGAGCGCACCCTCAGTCAGTTTGCAGATGACCCCAAGTTGGGTGGGAGTGTTGATGTGCTCGAGGGCAGGGAGGCTCTGCAGAGAGACCTGGACAGGCTGGAGCCATGGGCTGAGCCCAACTGGAGGAGTTTCCATAAGGCCAAATGCCGGGGGCTGCCCTTGGGCCACAACAACCCCCAGCAGCTCTACAGGCTTGGGGAGGAGTGGCTGGAGAGTTGCCAGTCAGAGAGGGACCTGGGGGTGTTGATTGACAGCCGGCTGAACAGGAGCCAGCAGTGTGCCCAGGGGGCCAAGAAGGCCAATGGCATCCTGGCTTGTGTCAGCCATAGCGTGGCCAGCAGGGACAGGGAAGGGATCTGACCCCTGTACTCGGCACTGGTGAGGCTGCCCCTCGATTCCTGTGTTCAGTTTTGGGCCCCTCACTCCAAAAAGGACATTGAATTACTTGAGCGTGTTCAGAGAAGGACAACGGAGCTGGTGCAGGGTCTGGAGCACAGGTCGTACGGGGAGCGGCTGAGGGAACTGGGGGTGTTTAGTCTGGAGAAGAGGAGGCTGAGGGGAGACCTCTACAGTTCCCTGAAAGGAGGTTGCAGAGAGGTGGGGATGAGCCTCTTTAACCAATTAACAAGCAATAGGACAAGAGGGAATGGCTTCAAGTTGCACCAGGGAAGGTTTAGACTAGATATTAGGAAGCATTTCTTTCCAGAACGGTTTTTTTCGGTGTTGGAATGGGCTGCCCAGGGAGGTGATGGAGTCCCTATCCCTCAACGTCTGTAAGAGTAGAGTCAACATAGTACCGATGGATATGGTGATATAGTTGGGAACTCCTATTGCTGGGTTGATGGTTGGTCTGGATGATCTTCAAGGTCTTTTCCAACCTAGATGATTTTGTGAAAGGGCCACTAAAATGATGGACTGAAGCATCTTCAATCTGAGGAAAGACTGAAAGAGCTGGGAATGCTCATCCTGGAGAAGACTTGGAGAATCTCATCAATGGGCACAAATTAAACCACCGGAAATTCCTTCTGAACACAAGAAAACACTTTTTTACTGTAGGAGTGGTCAAGCTCTGGGACAGACCACACAGAAATATTATGGAGTCTCCACACTTAAGAGATATTAAAAGCCCCACTGGACACAGCCATACCTGTTGTAGCTGACTCTGCTTGAGTAGAAGTTTTAGACTAGAGAATCTCCAGGGGTTTCTTGCAACCTCAGAGAGTCTGTAATTCTGTGATTCTGTGAAATAGATTTTCTGCAATAGTATTTTTTTTATGTAATAAAATTATATCAAAACAGCAATATAAGCAGCAACAGGGAACAACAAATGTAAATATATACGTTAAAATACAAGTTATTTGTAAAAAATGCCGTCAGGTAAATTATACTCTTTTTTTGGTATTTTGATTTTTTTTTTTTTTTTAATATATTCAGCTTTTTGAAGTAGGAAACTATTGAACAGAAAAAGGAATATTCAGTTTTGAAAATATCAAAGTAGAATACCTCTTTTTGAAACAACTTATTGAGGAGTCAGAGATTATAACTGTATGAAAACAGATCCTTCTTCATCTATTGTTTCAGTTGAAATAAACTACAATAAACCAAAGGAATTCTTCTGACATTTAATTTTTAACCGAACCACCCCTCTGGATAATTCTTGAGATCTAGATGATCTATGTTTATTCACTATGTTTTACAAGATTCTCAACCATACAATAAGCTTATACAGTTTGGTGACCCACCTGGGTCACTGAGTTTTCAACATAACGCAACAGAGAAGGCTATACACTGCACCCCCTCACAGATGAGCCCCTGTTAATACATATATTCATTGACATTCATTTTCAATAGTATATCTGTTTTCCACTTCTTTTCTAATTTCTTTGTTGTTGTAGGAAATTTGGGAGCTCTTATGCAATTGTACTCACAGGATCACTGAAGTCGGTACCTCTGGGGATCCTCACATCACATTCCCATGCTCAAGCAGGGTCAGCTATGGCAGGTTGTAAAGTATATTGTCCAGGTGAACTTGTCTGGGCAACCCATTCCAGTGTTTGACTACACTTACAGTAAAAATTTTCTTCCTAAGTTTAAGTAGGATGTCCTGTTATTTCAATTTGTGCTCATTGCCTCTTGTCCTGTCACTGGGCAGTACTGAGGAATATCTGGCTCAGTCTCCTTTACTCTTCACAAACATTGTCTTCTCCAAGCTAAACAGTACCAGCTTATTCAGCCCTTCCTCAATGAAAGATGCTCCAGACCCTTTATCCTTTTCATGGGCCTTTGATGGTCTTGGTCCTGTATGGCCAGGATGTTTTTTTTTTTTTTTTTTTTTTTTTAACAGTAAGATAATTCTCTGTTATGTCTTTAGTACTGTCTCATTTATGAAGTGCATAAATTATTTTGTCTAATTTTGATTCAACAGTTTAGGTCACATGGTATCTTTTTACTCTCAGGTTTAATGAGACATTTCTTGCGTGGAAGAGACATCAACAATGCAATTCTATGAAATCACTCCTCAGTTTCTTTCATGGTACTAATATTTGCTCAACACTCACTATTTTTTCAAATATTTCTGCAGGCAGGGGCATGAAAACTGTTGTAGTGAACATATTTGAAAATGCATGCCAGTACACAGAGAAGAAAGCACTGAATACATGCCCAGATCTATTCCGCTATGATTTGTTAGCCAGACTGAAAGATTATGCGGTGTTCCATGTAAGGACCACCATATTTTTGCATTGCTCCCAGTGGCCCTTAGGAAGAAAATGTAACTCAGGGAGATTGTGGTCTCTTTTCTGCTGGAGTCTATTTTAACATATCTGTGTCTAGTAAAGTTTAATTCTGGGGCAGCTGTTCTGTCTAGTGCATAGGAATAGTGGAATTAAAGTGATTCTCAGATAATAATAATAACAACAACATATTTTGACCAGTGGGAAGGGAGTGAATAGGATCTCTTGTGACTCCAGACTTTTGTTTTTTTCCCCCGCTGGCTTCTGAATAGCATGTAAAGAGTGTATTTAATGCCTCATACAGATGCCCTTCAAGACATGACCAAATTAGTCCTGTATGATTTGGTATCAACAAGCTATTCTCTATATTTAGCTATGAAGTGCTTAAAATGTTCCTTTTTAAAACCAGTGCATTGTCTTTTGAACACATTATGGTGCTTTGGCTCACAATGAATAATCCTATATAATGAGAGTTGTCTGACTGGAGTCAGCTCATTTGCAAAATGCCTTTCATCACAGTCTATTCCAGTCCTCATAGTCCTCAGACTTTCTTTATCTTCTCCATATCTTTAATTTTAGAGCATGTCAGCATGCCTGAAGAGGTTCATTAGATTTAACACTCTTATTAATGTTTGCTGTTTGTATAGAGTTTAGCACGTATGACAGATCTTGGGCACTTAGTGTGAGAGTTACAGCGATCTTAGTTACTTTTTTCTGTAAGCCTTTGCATTGGTATTATTAGACATATAGCATTAAAAGGGACTGGTGGCCAAAAAAAAAGTTTTGAAGAAGGAAGAAAATCTTGAGGAATTGGTTAATTTACATGATTTTAGTTTAATAAGACTGAATTTGTATTATTCAAGAAAATGGTAAAGTAAGAACTTTTGTTTCCATGTTAGTCTAACAGAAGATAGTTTTCATATCATTCAGAAAGGATTTACAACCAGATTGAGCAATGTGTCACAAAGCCCTAGTTTGTAAAAATTCTCAATACAAGTAAACCAGAAAGAATTATACTGAGCAAAAAGTCAAGCCTTACCAAGGATGTTGATGTGAATAGCTGCTGTCTTAATGAGCAATGAAGTGACTGGTAATTTACCATAATCGAATTTTTTAACTGTATCTTAACTTAGTTTATAATACAAAGTTGATCTCATGCAGAAAATTTTAAAGGGTGCTATCCAGTATGACTCATGGCTACTACATTTTTTTTTCAGACATTCTATTACCTGACACAGACCAGTGCAGAAGTTTTCATCTCTTTAGTTAATCATTTACCCTGTGCCTGGATGACCCTAATTTATGAGCTGGTTCTGCTCTCAAATCTACAGTGAGAGTCTCTGAAAGGTATAACGAATAAATATCCAATTTCTACTAAATACTAGGCTATCTAATAGCTTATTTTTTTACTACAGTTTCTCTGACTGATATTATTGATTTTACAATAAGGAAAGGAAAAGAAGACACCAGAGGAAATCCAATTACAGAACTCATTTTAGCGTAGAGTTCAGATGAAGAGAGAAAATACTGAGAGGCAATTTGTAAGTCTATGATAAAATGTAGCTTCCTGAGAACTGGAACGTCACAAAGCAGATCATGTCCTTGTGTTAGACTTTTGGGGTGCAGGCAGTGATACATATAATGAAATTGGGGACCTCATCAATGAGCTGACTTATGGACTATATATTATACAAAATTATTTTTCATTTTATTTTATTCCTAAATTATACTGTGATCCCAAACTCTCCCTACAAATTTTGCAAATAGAATCATATAATATATCAAGTTGGAAGGGACCCATAAGGATCATTGACTCCAACTCCCTGCTCCTTGCAGAACTACCTGAAACTAAACCATATGACTAAGAGTGTTGTCCAGGTGCTCCTTGAAATCTGACAAGCCTTAGTGGCATGACTGTTCAAAAAAAAGGTTTTAACTTTGCTAGAGTACATTTTGAAAACAGCAATTATGTATTTTTCTACATAAAATATGTCATTAATTATTTGAGTGGAGTTATTTTCTATTTCTCTGGTTTATACACAGATAAAAAAAGTAAGATAATGACATAATAACATAATATGTAAGCTAAGTGAAATTGCTGCATTTGAAATTCTGTCAGTATAAATTCTAATTATAGAATTATAACAACATGCTCTTAAGAGTCAAATATGACATATTGCGTTGACAGGCTACTTTATAAGATGATGCTTAATGGTTACCTATGGGAATGTGGAAGATTAGCAAGGTTGCGGAAACTAGAAAAGACACTTATAATGCATATCATTAAAAGGAAATAAATTTTTAAAAAGGAATGGGAGACTTGTCTTATTGGAAGTATATTATTGAAATGTATACTTGAAAGATGTATATTTAGTTATAAGAATGTTATGTTACAATGTTAATTTATAAGTATACATTTAGTATAAGAACATTTTGGTCCATTGTGTTGTGCCTATGATTGCAAAAAAATGAAATAATCAAACATTTTGATCATTCCAAAGATGACCAGGTGAATGGACAGCCACTAACTTTCCTTTGTCAAGGACTATTCACATTCTTGGCTGTTTATTTTTTAAAGGATAAAGAAGTAGGAACTGCAAGCGAGAAGTAGGAGATGCCATATAGCTTCATTTTTGCAATTCTTTTGATGCTGCCTACTATATATTCCCCATAGGATTCCTATCAGGTGAGCAAAAAGCTGATTGTAAAGCTGTACAAAAAGAACAGCTATTAAAGGTTTACTGTGAAACTTGAAGAATGGACTGAGCAGAATTCCATGGGAGTCTGTGATGACTCTAGTAATGTTCCGCAGTTTTATTAACAGCCTGCCTGATAGAATGGCAAGTACACTGATTAAATTTACAGATGACATCAACCTTTTGGAGTCTGTTGAAGTTGAATTCAGAATAATTTTGAGAAAATGGAGAAGCAGTCAGAAAAAAAAAGATGCAATTCTACAAGGACATTTACAAGGTGAAAATAATCAGCTGCATGAAATGAAGATGGAGAATAATTGGCTAAGTTATTGAAGAAATCGAGTTATTTTATCTAGACAAAAGGGAGAAAGAAAGGAGATCGTGTAACAGCCTTTATATATTGAAGATACCTGTCAAGAGATAGATAATAAACTGTTTTCTCCATGTTGCCTGTAGATATGTTAAGAAGGCACTTGTATTACATCAAGCACTATTTATAACAGGAATATTTTTTTGTATCTGTAAAAATAGTTAAGCATTTGAATAGCATTAGAAGCATTAGAATTTGCTAGAGAGGCTATATAACCTCTACCACTGTAAGCACTGTTTAAAGAAAATAGGAATATTACATTTAGCTGAACTTTTCAGGCTAATGGGGTGAACTAGCTAGCCTATTATTGACTCTTTTGGACACATGTTTTGTATGATATATATATGTGTGCATATATATACATGTATATATGTACATTTGAAGCTATATGCTTCATTGAAGCAATATTTCAGTTCACTGATTTATTTCTTTTATTAGAAACCAATTAACATGACTTAATGTTAAACATAAACCTAATTGACAGTTGCCAGTTAAAGCTCAGATGCCTACCTGCACTGCTGTAACTTAACAGTTACTTGTCAGCTACTCTACATTGAGTGTATGGGTGTTCATAGACAAAAGGATGTTGCTGGTTGTGCTGATTCTTATTTCAATTTATTTTCTTCTGTGCCTTATCTTACTCTAAAATATCTTGTTGGGGAAAAAAAAAATCAGACTCATGTCCAGAATATCTAAACTGCTTATCATCCACTTAAAACTGGTTAATTAGAAACACATCCTTAGGGTTGCTGTAGAAATCCAGGTAGTTTGCAGTCTACTGAGTACATAAAGAAAGAAAGAGACAGTGATGTATCATACAGAGATGTATGGTATATAAAACATTTTGGCTGGAATCTTTTGATATTTACCCCCAACACCTATGGAGCAAATGGTTGTGCTTAGAAAGAGCAACCAATGAAAAGGGATACAAGTGTGATCCCTCCCATTGCTCAGAAAATCTTGGCAGTTAAAAATGGTAATACATACAGGCTGCCCAGTAAATATGACTAGATTCTATTTTTCATCCTTTTATCCCAGTAAGATTGTGACACATTATTTCTTTGCAATAAATAGTAGATGTCATATGCACAAATTTCAGTTGTTACTGTAAGGGCATTCGGGAATATAATATGCAGTTATATATGTATGTAATATGACACTGTACTGATATGACACGTCACTAGATAGTTTATAATGCTTTGATATCCACATCTATCACTGTTTCACTTTGGCCCTCTAAAAGGAACTCAGAGGACAGGGGAAAACATATTTTAGCTTAGCTTGGTGCTTGTATGGAAAGAAGGGCTTGGCAGCTCAGCACAAACAGCATTTGAAAGCAACCATAAAATATTCTCAGAGGATATTTGAAGCTGTATGGAAATATTCGTAGGGAATTGATCAGCCAGCAGATGACCTATTTTAAGCACTAAAATAAAAGAACAAAGTAGACGGAAGGGACTTACAAAAGACAAATGTGGGTCCACGCTGGGGGCAGGGCAGAGTGCCTGTATCTCTTTGAATGTAGAGTGTGGACTGACATTTTACTAGGGATTGGAGAGGTGGCTATTAGCAAAAAGACTGAAATAAAGTTAAGGGTGGTATTTCACATAGGAAAAAACCCTGTGTGATGTCTATGATCACTTTTAAGTTAGAAATCTGTTAGAAGAAATTGTGAAAATGAATAAATGAAGTGGTAAATAAATACATAAACAAGCAAACAAATAGAATTGTAGTATTTTTTTTCTTCTTGGTAGAGAAGACTTTTCTGTTTATTAAATGAGTATTGACTTTGGGTTTGTGTTTGGTTTTCTGTACATAGCTATCCTGAACTAAGAATTTTTGTTTGTTTTTTTGTTTTGTTAAAATACAACACCAGTGCTTTCTTTTTACAATTCCAAATATAATATTATAGGACATATGGAATCATTTTTTTTCTAATGATTCTTAGTTTTAGTTCAGTTGCTTTATTGATTCTCCCCTTGTGAGTTGTGTCTCCCAATATTTTTTTTCCTTAATCAAGTATCTTACAACTTCTCCCCCTTTACTACATAATCTTCATGTGAAATGTCTGCTGACCGTAAGTAGTGCCTCTTACTATATCTTGTATATTTCTCAACCCTCCCAGCCTCCAAGTCAGAAGTTGCAGAATTTAACAGAACACAAGTAGACCTCTCTACCTTTCTAACATTCCAGGAAAACAGTTTTTAGATGCATCTGACATTGTTTGATGGGCTACATTTTTCTAGAAATCACGATCTGGTCATGAAATACAATAATAACTCTGAGCTCAGAAAGTGCCACTCATAAAATGCTTTAGAGAACAGTACAGTATAAATTGCTTGTGATCAAATACTTAAGTGAAATAGGAAATGTATAATCCTTCAGTCCACTTTCATGTTCTAACACAGGCTAAGTTTGCAGATAATAGCAGGAAATACGTTCCTTGACTGATGAGAATTGTTAGCAAAAGCCCTAGTTCTTGCTATTTCGAGTACCTGAGGACTATATTTAGGGTGTGTTAAATATCCAGCTCATTCTGATCATAGTTATCTTGATAATTTTAAGACACTGTGTTAATTATTCCTCACTAAAAATTAATGAAAAGTGTCAGGAAAATTATTATTATGACCTTTTCAATGTGTGCTCTTTTCATGATTTTGTTAAGAATTTTACAAAAGAGTTTATGAAATCCAGGGAAAAAGGAAACCCATGAGACAACTATTTTATATACTAAGAAACAGAAGGAAGTCAATGGTGTATGAATCTGGATCTGAGACATAGAACAATCTTATAGCAAAGAGGCAACAGGAAAGGTCACAGGTATACAAATAGGAGAGTAAAACTGATTTGAAGTGAGGCTGTAGAGTTTGCTTATTTTGTGCTGGTATATGATTACACTGGATTAATCCTAATCTACATCAAACAAATTCAGATTTTGTAAACAGAAGTCTTGGTTAACAGTAAGAAAACTTTTTTATCTGGACATTCTATGGAATACTACCAATATCATAAGGCAGAATCAGAACTGGTAGCAAGGAAGTAGACCAAAGGGAATTAAACAACCAAAAATACATATAAATATGGATTAATTTAAAAAGTATTATGTAAGTATTATATTTATACATTTAAGAAGACACAATGCAGAAAAAAGAAAATTTCCCATTAATAATATTAATGGATAGCAGAAAAATGGAAGGTGGAAAGGGAAAGCAATTTTGACCTTCAAATCAGTTAAGAGTATATAGCTGATCACGTAAAAATTGTTACAGCTGGAAGTGATTCAAAGGATGATGATGCAGAAACATGTGACCCACATTTGTAAATAAAACCTTAAAATTTCAGATTTGAAAAGTTATTCTTCTTAACCTTTGATAGAGTTCCCTTTAAAAGTTTTAGATTGTAAATCAGTCACAGGTTTCAAAGGGAATGAAGCAGTCAGCTACAAATTATGCTAGTAGTGTCAGTATGCTAAACATGGAAATGATAATTTTTAAGATAAACCATTTGTCACAGCCTGAGAGCATTAATGTTTTTAAAGCTAATATGTATCTACTTACTATATTTCAGAGTAAAAAGAACCAAGAAATACCATGTTTAAATTATATAACAAAAGACATTGATAGTGAAACAGCAGTCAGCTCTAATAGAGAAAGTTTATTTGAAACACACTTGAACCAAGACAATTGACTTTGTATTGGGTTTGCTGCATAAACTTGGAAAACATACAGCTGTAATGGGACAGCCAACACTTTGCCATCCTAAATCTGCCTTCAGTGTTTCTTAAAATGTTGTTCAGTCTCCCCTTAAACTTTTTTTTTTTTTTTTTTTTTTTCTCCACAGCATTCTTTGGCAATGAGTACTACAGATCTGCTTGCTATGATGTGGAGAATCAGCTGATTTTGATTATTCTGAAATTGGCTTCTAGTGGCTTCAAATGAAGGTCACAAGCTTGAGGAATGGAACTGAGAGTGAAGAGTTGAAGAGTTCCTCCATGCCCACTACATCACTCACAGATTTTTAGACTTTTACTATAGCACTTCTATATGATCTCGTTTCAGTTCTTTACATAGCCTGCTTAGTATGTTTCACAAACTCCTAATGAAAGGTTTTTTCCATTTACCATTGAAGTTCAGTGTTACAGAAGACAAAAAGGAAAAATCCCCAAATTACAAACTATTTATGGTAATATTATAAAAAAGTCCAACAATATACCACGTTTTGTATCTATCATTCTGACATCTGTAAAGCATTAAAAGCAAAGTTGGAAAAAACAGATTTAATTTCTTCTAATGATTTAAGATGTAAGTTGAAATAAGATGGACTGTTGACATACAAAGAGTCTTTTGTATAAGATAAATGCAGTCAGGATTGGCTTCTGAATTCTACATTTTAAGCCAATATGAGTAGAAATCAACAAGAACAATAGATAACCTAGCAGGTGATTGACTTATATAGGTTTTAACTTGAACTGAATTTGTCTAGCTGACTCATAAGCTCTGCGAAGAATGTTGGCTTACAACAGCATTATAATACATGGGAAAAGGCAGCACTAATGGATACCAAAATGATAAGGATAGTATTCTGTGGAGATGAATGCCTCAGAAGAAAACTTTAAAATCCTGTAATTAACAAAGAGTGCAAGGTATTGCAATATGCTCAATTTTACATTGGAAGGTACTATATAAAGCACATGTATTGATTAACATAAATCCTGACTATCACTTTGATCTATGAAGAATATTGATTTGTATAACACATTTACATTTTACATTGTTTCTATCACTGCATCCCATAATTAATAGTAATTCCCTTCTTAGAGTATTATAAAGAATAGTAAGTGGGAGGACAATTTGATTTCTGTATTGATAAAAAAAGAGTAACTTTAAAGACCTACTCTTCCACAAACCTTATCTTTTAAAGATCACTTTGGCTGCTGGCAATAGGTTTATTGCCAGAAATGGATGTAATGGAAAAATGCAATCAGACTAATTCTTCATTTAGAGAAATTAATCACAGAATCATAAAATCATAGAATACCAGTTTGGAAGAGTTCTCAAGGATCATCTGGTCCAACCTTTCTTGACAAAAGGATGGTCTAGACAAGATGGCCGAGCAACCTGTCCAGCTGAATCTTAAGTGTTGAAGAATCCACCACTGCCCTGGGGAGATTATTCCAGTGGCTGATTGTTCTCATTGTGAAGTATTTTCCTCTTGTGTCCAATTGGAATCTCCCCAGGAGTCTCCATCTTTGTAGACACACTTTAAATATACACACGATGATGAGGTCTCCCGTAATATACACACGATGTAAATATACACACGATGATGAGGTCTCTTCTCAAGGCTGAACAAACACTGTTCTCTCACCCTTTCCTCATACATCAGACTTTCCGGTCCTTTGTTCATCTTTGTGGCCCTCCTCTCCAACCTGTTCACATCTTTTTTATAGCAGGTATTCCAGGTGTGGCCTGACAAGCACTGAATATAATGAGATAATTACTTCTTTACTGTGATTCAGCACACTGTTCTCTCATACTGAGCTTGTTGACAACCAGTCCCCCAGGTCCCTTTCCACAGAGCTACTCCCCAGCTGGGTTGCTGCACTCTGTGCTGCACTCCCAGATTTTGTTTTCTAGGTGCAAGATCTGATACTTGTCCTTGTTGAACTTCATAAGGTTCTTGTTAGCCCACTCGCCAGCCTATCCAGGTCTTCCTGCAGGGAGGCTCTCCCTTCCGAAGTGTCCACTTCCCCACTCAGTTTGGTATCATCAGCAAACTTCATCAGGGTACATAAACTGCATCCCATCATCCAGATCACTTATGAAGTTATTAAATAACGTTGGGCCCAATATCAAACCCTGTGGGACCCCACTTGTGCCAGGTTGCCACTTTGAAGAAGAGATATTTCCCACCACCCCCTGGGTACAGCCTGTCAGCCAGTTCCCAGCTCACTGCACATACCACTTGTCTAGACTATAACACTTCAGTTTCTCTGGAAGGAAACTATGGGGAACTCTGTCAAAAGCCTTGGAGAACTACAGCATTGTGGTTTAAACCTGTCTGGCAGTCAAACACCACACAACTGCTCACTCATCCTACCCAACTTCTGGGGAATAAAGAGTTGGAATGGTAATGGTAAGGACACTTGCAGGTTGAGATAAAAACAATGTAATAATTGAAATATAATAATAATAATAATAATAATAATAATAATAATAATAATAATAATAATAATAATAATAGAAAATACAGATGATTAGCACGCAGTGTGATTGCTCACCACACAGTGACCATGCCCATCCCATTCCCAGTAACTGATTCCAGAGAAGAGAGAGTCCTGAAAACCCAAACTGGGAAACCAGAGTGAGCTTCTCCATGAACCCTTATCTATATACTTAGCATGATGTTGTATGATATGGTATTTTCACTTGGCCAGTTTGGGTCCATTGCTTTGGCTATGCTCTGTCCCAGCTTCTTGTGTACCTGCATACCAACAGGACCTGGGAAGTTGAAAAGTCCTTGACTTCTTAGCAACAACTATAAACATCAGTACATTATCAACATTATTCTCGTATCAAATCCCATACTGAATCCAAAACACAACACTATTCTAGCTACTAAGAAAGAAAAAAACCAAACCTCTATCCCACCCAAAACCAGGACATCCAGGTAGACAATGTTCACCTCTTGCGCCACATCAACTGAGCAGTTTACTTTGTTGTAGAAGGTTTTTCAAGCATGATTTACCCTTGGTGAATACATGTTGTCTGTTCTAAATCATCTGCTTCATTTGACTTTGATAAATACCTGGGAAAGTTATGGAACAACTCATCCTAGGGGCTAAGTAAGACTGGGCCTGTAACTTCCTGGATTCTTCTTTAAGCCCTTCTTGTAGATGGGGGTGACATTAGCTTGTTCCTATCTTCTGGGATGTCCCTCAATCTCCACAACTCCTCAAAGATTATGGAGAGTGGCCTCATGATGACATCAGCCAGCTCTCAATGCCTTCAGGTGGATAACGTCAAAACCCATTGATTTGTAGAGGTCAAGCTCCTGTAACAGTTGTCGTACCAACTCTTCCTTCACAGATAGTGGGTCTGTGTTTGCATCGACCTGGATTTTTGTTCCAGAGGCCTGGGGCCCAACAGTGCTGGTAAAGACGGAGGTGAAGAATGTGCTGAGAACCTTTGCCTTTTTCAGTGTTGTTGGTGACTAATTCACCTCTCCCGTTTAACAATGGACTAATATTTTCCTTCTGTTTATGCTTGTTCTTTACGCACCTGAAGAATCCTTTCTTGTAGTTGTGAGAGGCTGAAATGTCCTATGACTGTCTCAGAACTTGCTTGTGTCTGTGCAAACCTCCAAGGCAAGCTGCTGCCGCCTGTGGATTGGTTTGGGGGATGTCACCCAGGGAAGTGGGACCCCCACTTATTTGCAGTTCCATTGTTGGACTCCTTAGAGAAGCCTCAGAGTTGCAGAGGTACATTGAGTTGTCCCCATCCTGTAGCCATTTGTGGCTCTACTACATTATCAATGCATGCATTGAAAATGAACTGATAAGAGGCAAATGTTCCTGCCCTGAAGCCAGATGCAACGAAACCTGTTGAACTAGAGAAAAATATGAAACTAAAGGTGGGCAGATATGCTCATGAGCGGATATGATGAACTTAAAAAGGCAGCAGAAAATTTTGGCCCCTGTGCATCCACCATCGAAGACAGATATGTGTGCATCCACCACCGAAGAACTGAAGACTGAGGACCACCGGGATGCCGCTGGATCCATGGTGGTGACTATTCTTGCAGCCCTATCCTGCATCCTTGCTTTATTTCTGTCTTTTCCTTCCCTTCTGTCCTATTGCTACCCCTCTTAACTTTTTAATAATAAAACCCTGGTTTGGGTATATGGCATTTGACCTCGTTTGTGTCTTAATTTTGCTCTTGGGATCATATCAAAACCTTCCCTGACATCGGGTCGGGACAGTAGTTTTTGACATCTCTGGCTAATTTCAATTTGAGCTGAGATTTTGCTTTTCTAAGTGCATCTCTGCATTCCCTGTCAATACCCTTGTAGTTCCCAATGGGTATTGGTCTGCTTTTCCAGCTCTGGTACACTTGTCTTCTGTTTTTGAGCAGACTCAGAAGCTTGCAGTTAAGCCAAGAGGTCTCTTGCTCCATTTACTTCCCTCACCTTTAAAGGGCATGAACTGGTTTTGTGCTTCCAGGGGACTGTTATTGAAAAGCTCCCATAACTCACTAGCCCCTCTATCATCCATGGAAGCTTCCCACAGAATCCCTCCCAACTAAGATCTGAATGAGCTGAAGTTTGCTCTTCTGAACTCTAAGACTTTTGTCTGAGTACTAACCTTTGGTGTGCTCAGCAGGATCCCACACTCCACAATATTGTGATCACTACAGCCAAGCCTATCAGTAACCAAGATACTACGTAGAAGGTTTTCTTGTGAGTAACGAGTCCAGCAGTGCCTCAGTCTTGGTTGACACATCTAACATCTGTATGGGGAAGGAGTCTTCTACCCATTCCAGGAACCTGATGGATGATGTGTGAGGTGCTGCATTGTTCTTCCAACAAATGTCCATTTACTTGAAATTACCCATTAGAACCAGGTTCTGCTGACTCAAAGCTTGCTTAAGTGACCCAAGTATTGCTTCTTTGGCCTTATTGTCTTGGTTTAGAGGTTGGTAGCATATGCCTACTGTAAGATACCCCTTATCCACCAAAATAGTCCATCCATCAAATCCATATCTCTCCAATTTAGAGAGAAGGATGTTGTGGGGAACCATGTCAAAGGCCTTACAGAAGTCCAGACAGATGACATCTGTAGATCTTCCATTGTCCACTGTTTCATTAGAAAAGCATGAAAAAATACTCTAATACTTTCTAATAGGGTGTTTTGGAAAAAGAAAGGCACACAGGTTATTTCTCAAATAAAATCTTGGGAAAATGCTCATATTTTTAAATAGATTTGAGGACTTATTTAATGCAATAAAAGGTTTTAACAACATTATTTTTTTGAAATTTGTATATAAATATGAGTTATGAGGCACACATAGGAGTCATGGAGCACTCTTACAGGACATATTTGGGTTTTTTTTGGGGTTGCTCTCAAGATAATAAAATATAAATAAGAAGGAAAATGGAAAATGGTAGACTATCCAGTGAAGATACAATGAGAATAGAGAACCATTTATTTATTTTCAAAACTCAGCTATTCTAACAAGAATCAAGAAGCTCAGCTCTGAATACTGAAGGAAAATGAAAAACATCAGCATACAAAGGGAAGTACCTTCCTCCCTGATCTTGTGAGTTATTTTGTGGTCTTTGATGACAAGCTTTTCTCTTGTAGCCTGAGTCAGCCAGATACTCAGAGTGCGATACATCATGGAAGACTTATTAATTACAAGAGTTGTTCATAAAAGAGATGTGGACAATAGTAATATTCTTCATGGTTAAACAACGATTTCTTCTATTTGAAGCAGTGAAGACTGATAGGAGTCTTAAGCCTGGCAGTAAAAACAACAGGAAATCCCACTACAGCAAAGTGCTGCACTTTCCCTGGGTCACTGTATATATAAGCAATGTTTATGTTGTGGCTACTTGTGGTACGGTCTGTCTTCCAGGTGCTCATAATTAAATTAGTAATTGGTGATGTTATTTGTAGTGTTTTCTGTTCTCGTTATTTCCTGCATCAGTAAATATGGGACCAAACTTGAAGGCTTTCTCACAGTCTATCCAAAAGATACTGCAGCTTCATATACAGTTTTGCACTCTAGTAACTGTTTGCTAATCAGAAACTGGATCTCAATAGGTTTTGTTTGTGTTTTACATCACTTCTCCTCCATTTTGTAAAGATTTTTTTTTAAATGTTTGATTCTTTTTCTTCTATTCCTTATCATTAGTAAAAATAATTTGATTAGCATAAGTAGCCAAGGAAAAATACTTGCTCCCCAGTCAAGAGTTGCATTGGCATTGTGTTTTGTAGCTAAATTTATTTCAGCAAAGAATCAAAACAGAAATAAGTTTTCTGCTTTTTAAATGGTATCTTCTCTAAAACAAAATTTTACTCTGTGGTGGGTTGGCACTGGCTGGCAGCCAAGGGCTCATGCAGCTGCTCACTTACTTCCCCATCAGCTGGACAGTGTGAGAAAATAGGAACAGGAGCAAGTAAGTTTGTGGGTTGAGATAAATAACGGGAGAGTACTCCACTGTTACTGTTGGGGGCAAAACAAATTTGGCTTGGAAGAATTTACTTATTGCCCATTAAAATAAATATTTAATTACTGATTCAGATAGTGGGAAACAGACAAAAAAACCCCGAAACACAACACCCCCCCCAACAAAAACAAAAACAAAAAAACACCAAAACCAGAAACAAACATTTACACAAAGGAAAACAGCTTTTCTTCCTCCTTTGCCAGATTCATCTTCAGTCCAGACACTTCTCCTCCCTGCCTGTTATTGCTGGAAGTTAAACTCAGTGCTTTCAGTGAGTGAATGGGCAGTGCAGCAGGTGGTTGTGGCCAGGACATAGAGGTTTTAATCCACTGCTCCATACTTTGTGCTCAGTTCTTCTGCTATGGTGTGGATTCTCCATGGGTTGCAGTCCCTTCAAGGGCTGTGCCTGAAACACCATGGAGCACCTCCTCTTCCTTCCCCCCAGGCCCCCTTTTTTCAGGCTCAACTTCATTCCTTCATTCACTCTCCTGCCTCCTCCTGCATCCCCAAGCAGCACAGGAGGATGGGGAACTGCATTTGGGGTCACACTGTAAAAGCTATAGTTCTGTAGTTCTGCAACTGTAGTACAGGTACATAGAGATTTCTAGACACTTCATAGGTTGGTACAGGACAGACCTGTGTGATGATGGATTTCTCAGTCTCCCAAAAACCCAGAAGTTACAATGTGAGAAAATAAACAAACAGATAATTGAGGAGGTAGCTGTTTTTATCTTAAGACTTTTGAATAAAATAAATCACTCTTCTTAAAGGCTCAGTATTTTTCAGGAAACTGATATTCTATCACAGACTTTTGCATAATAAGCAAGGTTATCCATTTTTATAGTCTTTTTAATCAAATATTCTCCAGGACTGGGAAGAAATCATAATTTTCTGGAACTGTCTTAAGTCTCAACAAGCTGAATATATTTTCCTATTGTTCTGAACAACAGGGAGTATGACCCTGAGCTACTTATTTGCTCGTGCTAGCAACACGCACTAGCTGGCCATGAGAAACTACAGTTTATGCCATTGTTTCTGAGACCAGTCTCCTCGCTTAGTATGCCTTCATTGCTGAGGACAGACTCTATCCTCTGTCATGTTTCTGGAACACTGTGAGAAGTTAGAATGGTTTCTCACAATTTCCTACCTGTTAGGTATAAAAGTCGGTACTTTGTAGACATGAATATGGATGCAGAAAAAGGTTATGTTGGAAAGGAAAAGTATTTTAAGCAACAATGACATCATGTTTTTATCTTTCTGCAATACCTTACTGGAACTACATAAACACTTTATATCAACAAGCTTGCAGTAATATTACAAATGGATTGACACTTTAAATATTACCTGAACACATTAGATTTCAATAATGTGGTTTTACCTTTGTCTTACTTACCCAGAGAGCAGTATAGAATGATTCAAAGGAAGAGTGTGGTCTCCTCTCAACACCTCTGTGTTTCTGTGTTTGATTTTTTTTTGTTTGTTTGTGGGTTTTGGTTTTTTGTTTTTTTTTTTTTTTTTTTTCCAGCAGCCATCATCATGGAATTCACCATACTGTAAAATTTATGTAGGGAGCCACCATACGCTTCATTACTGGAAATACTTATGATTTAATGTTGTTTTAATGTAGCTTCAGAAGAACTGATGCTTTCACTGCAAGAGTGCTATAAACACTAGTGAAATAATATATTTCAGAAGCAAATATTCATATCTGGCTTAAGATACACCTGTTTGCATCAAGCCCAAGTGCATGCAGGATGCATAAATATAAGGGATGCTGCTAGAGGTCTCTTTTGTAACATCTCGCAGGCTACAATAGCTAAATAAACTGCCTGCTATTAATAAAATAAATTATTAATTGGATTAATAAGTATTGAACAAAATATGAACACACAGATAGTATTTTCCATTTTTCTGTATCTGCTGTGAAAAGTAAGTGTAGACTGACTCCTATTCTGATCTAGCATTGCGTATAATCCACATTACATTCAGACTGTATTGATGTAAATAATTAGTTAAGAGAGCAACTTAAAACTGTTACTTAAAGGGAAAATCATTTAATGAAAAACAATTTGCTTGATATACTTTATCTGATCAAGAAATAACCTATGGTAACTGGAAAGTGCTTGGTGTTCAGATGCAAAAGTTGAAGCAGTTCTTGCAAAAGTCAATAGATAATTCTTAATTCTTTAGGATTAGAGTATGGGAGCTACAGGTGCTTATACAGAAATAGTGAGAGATCGGTAGTAAAAGTGTCAGGAGTTGCTGAATGCAGTAGGCTGACAAAGCTGAGGCTGCCACAGCTCCATGTCCCCAGGACCAGCCCAGCGGGTAGAGAGACTGAACATGTTCCCAGCAGGCACTCATGCACACATATGCACAGTATACACACACACTACTGGGCACACAGATTAACACAGATGACACACTTAGCACTCACACAAACAACATCAATGTCCTCATGCCCTCTCTAGTTGATCAGAATGAAGGTCACTTTGTGGGAAATACATATTCACATCTACAATGGGAATCCCTCCACTTTGCCCAGTAGTTTGCCTCTGGCTGCCAGGACTCCCCGGTTACTGACTCTTGTGTATTATGAGTCAACAAGACCCACAGTTCCACTCCAGTTGTAGACTTCCCTCAACCACAGACACACACACACACATGCACAGCCATGCACAGGTACATTACAGATCCTCCAAAATAACTCTGCTAAACTACCCACAATATTTAAGTTGTGTTATTTTAAATAATACTGAAATGGAATTTCTGGGGATAGTAGAAGGAATATTGTAAAAAGCATGAGAAAGACCCAGTAATAAAAAGAAAAAAACAACAAAACAACAAAAACTGGAGAATTAATTATAAGACAGTGGCAAAAGAAGTTCCTCAGATTATGTGGAGATGAAATATAGCACGGAGGATTTAGTCTTGACCTTCATATGAAGTTATTGATTGTAAGCATTTTCTCAGATTTTTGTGTTCCTTATCGATATACATGTATTTCTACCTGGCAAAATAGGTATACAGCATATTGAATTACTTATTTCAATAGAAAATGAGTTATGATTGCAATTGCAAATTTTTCACTCACATGCATACATACATTCATTAAAAAACTTTTGGGTCAAACTGGCACACAATTGCAACAGCGATGCATTTACTAAAAGATGGAGATTCTGCTCCAAGACACATGCTGAGGTTTCTATTGGGCCTGTATTTTTCTTCTGGTTTAATTCCTCTGATTTCAATAGGGTTACTTCAGAAGAGATATGACTCGCTGACTTCAGCAAGAGTAATATCCATGCACCTAAAATCAAGGTTTTGAGCTTAGAAACAGTTTGTGAAGGATTGAAAGCAACATGAGACACAATCATATTTTAGATTGCCTTTTCTCTCCTTTATATTTTTGTAAGAAATGTGTTATGTTGAAAAACACTTTGATTTACTTAAGAAAAGGATCTGTCCCAGTTTCATGAAATTAAGAATATGGATGAAAGATGGTTGTGACAGAGGTGACAATAATCAAGCTGACTGACAATTTCTGTAGATAGCCTACCATGTGACCTTGTATTTTTCCTTCTGTAGCTGAATAATGAATCTTAATATCAAACTACCCTGAGTTCAGACCTGACTTGTAAATAAACTTACAATCTAGTGCTTTGAGATGTTACCTATACAGTATGGAAATATTTAGTGTTCTCAAATTATGTTCTCTATCAATGAATGTATAAACTACCATGTTGTGGTTTGAACTCAGCTGGTAGTCCATCGCCATATGGCCAGTTGTGTACTTCTCCCACCTCCATCTCCAGTGAAATACAGGAGGGACAAAAGAAGAAATTTGTAGTTTGAGTAAAAAACAAATTTAGTAATAGTAACAAAAACAACAGTAACAAGTCCAAAAATGGGTAAATATGAAGCAGCAGCTTACCGAGTGCAGCAACAGGAACACAGGCCACCCCTCCCTAGCAGTGATCCAACTGCACCAGAAAATCCCGCCAGGCTGACATAGAAACCGAAATGGAGCGTGAGAGAGCACGTGTATGCCTATATACTGACCATGAAGTCACATGATATAGAATACTCCGATGATCGATCCGGACTCGGCACTCTAGCGGTGCTCCCTCTCAGCCCAAAGAAAGTTAACTCTATTCTGGCTGAAACGAGGACATACCATTAACATAATTATGAGATATCTGTATACATCAAGGAGAGTCTGTATTCTTCAAAAAGACACAGATTTTGAGAAAGATATCTTTAGACTCATCTATGTCTAACATGGTGTCAGCTATCAAAGTAACATCTAACAAACATTTGTTAGAACTATTTCATGCCAGGTCACAATATGACAATAGGTCTTAGATAAGATACTGTGGTGAAATGTATTGCCTATGAAAAGTGAGATAACTGAAAGAATTCAGAAGCAAACAACTGGATTTAATATGTTTATGTTATTATTAATAGCAGTAATTACTGTATTGGCATCCATATAATTCTACTGTATTGGCATTTTCCTTATGTAAATGCATTTTTTTACTCTGGATTTTCAAGTGTGGTGTAAATATTCCGATAGTATTTACACAGGATCTGGGACTGTGAAGGACTAAACACATTGTTTGGTAATCAGCCCAACAGATGTAGGTAGGGCAATGAAAATAAAAATTATGTGAAATGGGTATTGCCTGCATTTGAGGCTATAGCCATGCTGTAATATGACACAAAACTGCAGAAGGTTGAGCAATTATATTTTGGAAACACATCCACAACATTATTGTTTCAAAAATGAACTTGTGAAACGTCCTTTCCCTATTCTTCCCACAAAGATGTGCTCTGTTAGTCCTTCCCAGTTCTGGCTTGTTCAACACGGCTCCAGTTTGTCTGGGCACTTATTGAATGAGCAAAAGGGTTCTTTTGACTTTAGTGTTTTCCTCATAACTCAGCATTGGTGCATATATTTTCCTGCTTCAGAGATGCTCATTAGTGAAAGCAACAGCATTCTCCAATCTTCTGGAAACTGTGAAGTGGTCTAATGACATTTTGCAGGGTGATTATTAGACTGTTTTGCCTTCCAAAGAGACCAATAATTTACTGAGAATTAAAGATAAGAATCAGAATTCTCAATAATGTTGCCACTTGAAGTAGAATATAAAATCTATGCAAGGATTTAGCTTCCATTCAGATGATGGACAAGAGACAGGCGATTGACAAGTCATGCATGAATAGATTTATGTTAATCTCATTAAAAAGAGACAAAGGTGGTAATGTAGGCCCCAACACAATGAATTGTGTTATGTGTAAAAACTGATCCACAAAGGGAAAGAGTCAGTGACTCTCCACAAACTCTCCGGAGCCTGTTCACATAATTCTTCTGGAGGGATACTGCACAGATGGCTATGACAAAAGTAATGCAAATGAACGTTTCCCCTTTTTCTTATGTCTGGTAAAGAAAGTATCCTTCTGCAAGAAAATGGAAGGACTGGCACCAGTGCTTTATGATTATTGGCTTTATGAGCAACTTTCAGATCAGAAACAGATCTTTCAAACATGAGATAACCTACGCAATGCAAGATAAAATTAACCGAAAAATTAAAATGCCACTCCAAACAATTGAAACCACTGAGTTATAATATGTATGATACAGTGGAGAAAACACCCATAATTCAAACATCAGGAGTGTAAATTTTGTTGTCAATGGTCATACAAACACCAAAATTAAATCTTGCTTCTCTGACTAAAACCGGTTTATATTCCCAACAGGACAGTTTATTTAAAACATTCATATTCCTAAAATAGATTATCTCCTCCTCATTTGGTAAAAAAATTTGATGTCATTTAACACTTTCATCAAAATAATTTTTTTAAACAGCTCTGCTTTTGTTAGTATACAAAAAATATAACTTGTGTATTCTTATTTTCAATTAAGATCCAGTATTCCAATTCAGTTCCTAAGCACATTATTTCAATTAAATGCAAACTCTTTTAAGTTCTAGAAATGCATTAGTGTTTTCACATTTTCACAGCTCACAGTACATGGACATGATCACAGCCAAGGTCTTTGTATGATCTTGTTGTTGATTCTTGTCAACTTGGGAAACAAAGTCAACAAGTAACAAAAGGCATGTAAAAGTTAGCGTGTAGGTTCTTAGCTTCAGCAGTTTGAGTTGCAGTTTATGTAGATACTGATACCTGACCTGATAACTTAAGTTCCATTTACAACCAGGGAAACAAAAGTTTAATTCATAGGTTACAATACAACACATCCAAATCCTGACTTTAAATGGCTCATGCCATAAAGCGTCCTTTTTGTGGTGTTTGTTTTTTTGTTGTTGTTGTTTGTTTGTTTGTTTTTGTTTTTTTTTTTTTTCTTAGTGTAAATTGAGCCCAGAATCAACACTGAAAAGTGACAACTACACTTCAGATCTGAAGTACAATGAATCCTAGCAAAGACGTAAAATTTTCCATAGAATTTGCCAAGTATTTCTGGAATCTTGTCAAAAAACCCCTCTTCTTAAGTCCTGCAATTCTTAAATGAGCCAAAACCCCCCACTTTGACGATGCTGTGTCTGATGCATGCTGTCTTCAGTGAACAAGACAGCTTACTTCAGAGCTACTTGCAGAAAACTTAGTGAACTGTGTTTTAGACTTGGAGACATCTTTGTATGTTTAAAACCCTTTTTTTTTTTTTTTTTTTTTTTTTTTTAATCCTTTGGGTTATTTCCTGTCTCCTCTTTAAAGGTTGTACTAAAGGATACATTTGAATTATTACATAAAGTGGGTCAGGTGCTGCTCACTGATGGTGAGACCAAGTGGCACAACACTACTTGCAGCCAGTGAGTCAACCTCTGGTACTTCAGGACAGCTGCATCCAACTCAACACTTAGGCCTGTACTAGCCATGACTCTATGTCTAGATCAGCCCGGAGGAGCAGTAGTTGGTCTCAGGCAATTTCCCAGACTCCTTTCTGGTTTATATTTGGAGGAAAATGTAAAAGGTTGTTTTTATGTAACTGTGTAAACAGAAGAAAGTTGCACTGGCTACTCCTACAGAATTAGAATGAGAATAGGGTGTGCCATATAAAAGCTTTGGTAGACGGGAAAGAAGGAAAAGTTACTTCTTTTCATGTTATCACTAAGATCAGAATCAGTGTAAATGAACTAAGGATAACCATAACTGGTGTATTCTCTACATCAGTATTGTGATTAACAATGATTCATGTGAACAGAAAATTCCCTAATTTTAAACTCATTTGAAACTCTTTTAAAAAAGAGGAATGTTTACAAAACAGAAAAGGAGCAAAAAAAAAAAAAAAAAGATAAAACCTTTGCTTAGTCAATGTCTTCAAACAAACAAGAGTTAGAATTCTTTTCAAGAAGTACTTGACATTGTCTTAAGTTTTAATGTAAAATTAGAGGACCATGGTATTTAAATTATGCAGTACCAATAGTGTCTCTCCTACACTTTTTGTAAGTATTTCAGTCTCTCATTATGCAGGGAGGATCATCTGAACTATGAGGACAGAAAAATTAAGAAAATAGAATAGAAATTATTTTAAGAGTCTCATTGAACTCCCACTGGATTCGATAAGTAAATGCCTAGCTATTTCAGTGGGAGTAGTACTCTAGGCCTATGATAAGCAGGTTATATTTTCTAATATACAGTATATAGTAGTCCTATAAAATGAGATTCAGAAACTATTTGACCTTCAGGTTGCTTCATCTTGTAGAAAGCAAGAATTATAGAGCAAATACCTATAGGTCTTCCTAACATTGGAGGGACTAGATCACATTTTTAAGTACAATAACAACAACTCATGTAGTTTATAGTCACTTATTTCACAACACAAGTGATGTAGACATGAAGAAAAGAAACAAAATCTGTCAATTTAGTCAGGTAATCATATGGGTCATATTTCTTAAAATGTATCTTGAACTGGTGAGGTAGCATAAATGCCTATCCTGGATAATCTGGGGTAGTCTTGTAGCAAAATTGAAATAAAATCAACCTAATGTTTGTTTGCTTTTTCTTTCAGAGATACTTCTCCTTTTAATAATTCTAAAAGATGAGGCTTTAAGTGTCATTAGCTTGTCATGTAATTCTTGTTTCACCAGCTGGAAATGAGCACAAGTGTAATCATTTGAGAATGGAGAAACAGCATCTTCTAGACATTAGTTGTATAATATTACAAATGTCAGCTGCTTCAGTATTCATTGGTTAATGCTGACGCCTATAGCATTATTATAATTTCTTTTACTGGTACTATGAATTCAATGTTTTAATAAAGTGTATTGTAGCTTGAAGTGAATCAAATGAATTTAAGTAACCATCTTCAATGACTGTCATTAATATTGCTGTAATTAGATATCAATAAAAAGTAGAGTTGGGAAAGGGCTATACGTATACATAAAAATAAGTGTAGAAACCCCTACTATATTGCATGAAACTGGAATCCAGAATAAGAATTTATATGAAAGTGAACCATCTCACAACTGTAGCGGAGAAGCCAGCAGAGGTTTTTGCAAGTACATAGGCACAGGATGGTGCCAGAGGTCTCAGGTCTATTTATAAAAGTGATTAGTTGTTGGTATCGAAAGGTGTAACAATCTAATGAAGCTGCCCATAGCTGATAGCATAGTTGGAACTATTTAACATAACAACAATTAATTGTACAGGTGTAACAGCTCCACAACTGGTTATGTGAAAATAATGACCCAGATATCCCACAGTATGAAGTATTTATCATTAAAGGGAAATACCTTTAATGCCTGTGTTTGGTTTAAGATTTGACCCTTGAGGTTTGACTGCATTTTAAATGCAACGTAGGGTCTCATAAAAATGACAAATAAATAAAATAAAATATGTGGTAATGTTTTTGAATATTACTGATGCAAACAAGGCATCAGGCAAACAAGGATTATAGGGCTGAACTGAATGTTTTGTTTTTACAAGTAATATTACAGGGTGGGTTTTTTTGTTTTGTTTTGTTTTGGGTTTTTTTATGTGTCAATATAAGAAGCAGAATAATATACCAAATAAAGTGCTATGAAGACCATTTGAAGATAATGTCTAAATTTTATTACTCAACGCTATTCTATACACACTGGTAGTATATCATGATACTGAAACTGCATAACTCAGAGCACACTATGTTTTTTGTTGTACTTTTATTTGATGCAGTTTTTAGCAGCTAACAGATGAATTCATAGGATCCCGCAAGAAGAATTTCATATGATCAAGAAAAACAACTTCAACCGTTCTGTAAAATTCATGATAGCATAAAGCATTATTTTTGCCTCTTCAAGCATATTACTGCATAAATTCTTTGTTCTCAGATAATTTTCTGTTGCTCTGAATATAATTTTATTTTAATACAAGGTTTTAAAACATTCTGCAATCACTCCTTCCTTTTTTTTTTTTTTTCAGCATCACACTTTGCATGTTGTCTTGTTTGGATGTTTGATGACCTGTTAGACAAAATGCTGACAAATTAGAGAAGGATTGATTTTGACCTTTTACAGCTTTGAATCTACAGATATTTAAACACATGCTCGGCTTTCTGAGTGAATAGTCCCACTGTTGTCAGTATGACCACTTTTGTTAAGTTTAGAAATTTTTGCAGGGTCAGGATTCAATTCTGTAGAAGTCCAACTACAAACAAAAGAGGAGCTGACTCAGCAGATTTATCTCATTGATATTAAAGATTCAAATGTAGATAAGCTAGAACTACAAGTACTTGGCAGATTCTAGGAAATTTCAGTCTTAATTTGTGAAAGAGGACTTAAAAGCAAAACCATTCTCTTATGTTTAATTAAATTTTCTCCTACAGTCAACCCTTTTATTTGTATGCACAGGTGGAATTTCTGTACTTCCAAAGTACTGGTAATTTAATATGAAATGATGAATCATTTACCAAACAGTACATCTGATAATTTAAAAGCTAGGCTAATATCATACTTACATTAATTGCAAAGGATATTAGTGTTTAGAAGGAAATGTCAACTGTAGCGGTAATTATTAATTTAATTTCATTTAGTTTTAAATAACTTACAAACTTCTGGAACTTAAAACACAGTTATGAAACTTACTGAATTACATCCTACAGAGCTGACCCTTAAATTTAACCACAGTTCCTACAGTTTGTGATTTAAAACTCTTATAATCCTAATGATTTCAAGTTAGTTATTTACCCTTTGCTTATGTTTGAGTAAATCAATTTTCCTATAAAATTTCAAGTTACGGCAAAAAATCCTGAAACGGAGAAGGAATTAGTTAGATTTTAAAATATGCACAGAAACTGTGGAGATAAAGTGAAATCCCAAAATAGCAAGGACATTAATGTAAATTTCATCTTAAATAAAGGTCAAGCTATCAGATCATGTTGAAGAAAAAATGTTTCATGTGGAATTGTAATATGCAGCATTGTAATCAACTTCTAGAGTCTATGGGGAAATAAGCTTCAATTCAAGTGACCATGGATAAATCTATTCATCAGGGAATAAGATGGCACCTATTTTCTTATCCTGAACATCAGCGTATCAAATGGACTTGAACTGAAAACAGTTTTACAGCCTGCTTGTCACAGATTTTGGACATTAATCAATGTGACAAAGCAAACACTTTAGCTAGATGCTTTGCAAATGTAATTCTAGCCAGTTTGCCTATATTAGTTCTATTTGTACAGCACATGGGAGTTTTTTGTACTTGCTTTGGATAAAAATAAGAAATAACAGTCTTCCTTTCCATGAACATCTCATATACAAAGGATGAGCTATGACATTTGATCTTTCTTACAAGAATACAGTTCCTTTTTGTCATACTCAGACACCATTTTTCAACGTGCTGATACTTTCTGGTATCAATATTACAGCAGTGTGATGTATGGAGTACAGGGAGATCAAGGTGAATGTGGCCATTCTCATTAAAGGACACTGCTCTGCAAAGAAAAAAAAGATATATTTCTAGTGGTGAATGATGTACATATTTCTGCAATATCTTGTAACTACAGTCCATTAGAAAATTTTTGTCACCATACAGAATTGATTGTACTGGTTCTTATTTCTTAAGTTTACAAGGGTAAGATCATCTGACTGGGCAACATGACCCTGGTTGACAACATTGCCTGACTTGTGTCAGTAGCTATCTGAATGAAACCTGAAGGTGTCAAAATAGGAGAAATACTTTTCACATTTGTTACTTGTTGCTACAACATCTAAAAATAAATATATTCTATCAGTGCCATGGCATGAAAAAACTGTATTTTCCAAGAGTTTGTAAGAACCAAAGAAGAGGGTTTGGTTTTGCTTTTTTTTTGATTTGCCTTCCCTTAGTTCTGTAAGTTGGCAGGATTTTAGTAGAGTCATTAGTCTATTTTCATAGGGTTAATGACAAATAGTAAATGAACAATTTCTTATATACTTAGATTTTTAAAAAATTATTAAAGATAGATATTATATTTAAAAGTAGATTTCTTATATTCAACAACTGCTGTGAGTTTCTCAGCACATATGCTTTTAAGAACAGGATGTTTCTTAGATTCCTGTAAAACTACCTTATTTGGAAACTTGCAATATACCCATAGTAATATGAACCTTAGTGCAAGTGCAAGGCCAAGGACTCCTAATCACTTTTCTGTCCCGTGCTGGAATGTAAGATCCCATGACCAAGATAATAATGCTGTTTAAATTAAGTAGATATTAAATTAAGTAGACTTAATATGGGCAATGGATTCACACTGCTAAATGTAATGCAGGTATACACAGACCGAGGAAGAAAGTGTTTGGTGTGTTTTGTTCTGTTGTCATTTGTTCTGCTTTGTTTCAAAGTGAAGAGCTGTCAGAGTATAAGTAAAAATTCTCAGAGTTGCTCCGCACCTTGCATTAGAAATGTGTTGTTTAATCAGTCTCTTATGCACACAAGAGGGAATTTTCCATTGTTATTTTTTATAACTGACAGAAGATAGATTATTCTTTATATAAATTATATATTCTATATATTATATATTAATTTTGTTTTGGAAAATGTAGTCTAATTAATTATATTCAAAAGTATGTGCATGTAGGTGTTTTTCATTGGACCCATATGAAACACCTACCTGAATACAGACAATACTACATATGTAATACATCTGTAATTACCTTATCTGTACTTAAGGGCTTCTTCAGTAATCAGTTTTCTGGGGAAGAGTGTTTCAGAAAAGGTGCCTGGTTTAACAGCTATGAATTAGTCCTTTGAAATGAGTTAATTTTTTTTCACCCTTATTTAAGGATGAAGCTTAGGGAAAATACTACAGTTGTAATATATGTATAATTTTTAAAAGTGTCTAGGTTTAAAATAACAGAATAATGATATGCTCCTTTAATAGTACTGCTATAGTACAGGTTCTCACATTCTGAAGGTGATTAAGGCACTTGGAGTTTTTGACTCTGCACCAAATCTCAATGGCTTTTAAATAATAGGAAAGACTACTGCCATCATGCTTGTGGCTATAATTCAAAATTGTATGTTTTCAGTAGATTTATAGTATGAGCATACTCTGCGTGGGTATGCAGGACTGCAAATATATGACATCAAATTTATACTACTATAATTTCTGAATAAACTATAATGCATATATATTTATTTTATGAGGAAATGGGTATTTGTTTATTTAGCAGTCATTCATAAAATGGTAGAAGGAAAGTGATCTGGAATAGAAGTATTTTACTGTCTTTTGAACTAATGGTCCAAGACTTATCACCTGGCAACACCGTCTCAGCAGTGATTCATGATATATGGATAAAATATAAGGCTACAGGCAGTAATCATAAAGACTAACTGGCCTCATGAGGCTAATCTCCCCTGGCTTCCTCAGTAATCCATGGACAAGGATAGATCCTTGGAAGAGTCATTCAGAGGAGGTTTCTAAACCAACCACTATGAATTGTCATCTGGAAAACATATCTTTTTGCCTTGTTTAAAGAAGAAATACCAGGAAATTAGTCTTAAGAGGCCAGAATTTGCTTCTGTGAATACCCCTCAGAAATGAGGGTCTGGAGGATTCCAGTACACAAAAACAGCTCTCGAAGCAGAGACCCTATATGAACAAAACTACCATCAATTTAAAACTCTGCATTCTTAAAGGGAACATTATGAAAAGGTCAGGAAGCTAAATGTACCCCCATTCGCTCTGTCTGGAAAGTATAACTGTGCAGTGAGCAACTGAACAGTTAGACAAACAGAAAACCACTCATCTTCATGATAATTCAGAAATAAAGGTTTGTTTTGATAGGTCTTAGAGCAAAAAGTTCTGTTACTGAATAACACTGTTAAAAGTGCTTCAAATGAAACTGGTGAAATTTCTTGACCGAGCCACAGAACATGAGATTTTGATCTAATAAAACACCTGAGCACAAACCTAACTGACATGTTAGCATCTGTGGTACTATTTGTGCTTAAAATCCAGAACACATTAAATACTTGAAATGTCAGTTCAGGACTTTAAAACAACCAAAGGTAAAAATAATTTCAGGGAATTGTCTGACCATTTCGCTTTGGATAGCACTGACAAACAGATTCAAAGTTTGATCTCGGTACTACATGAACTGACTTTTTTCCTGAATAATAAAATGCAATATACTGTTTATTTGTTCTGGAACAGTTCCACATTTTAGTTAGTTTTGCCAGACACATGAACCAATATTGGTTTTCATTTTTATGTTTCTTTTCTTGCAGCATTCACTTTTTATTCATAATTTTAACAAGGGAAACTAATGTTTGGTTGGTTGCTTTTCTTCCTCTCTCTCTCTCTCTCTCTCTCTCTCTCTCTCTCTCTCTCTCTCAGGAATATCTCATCTGTCATGACACTCAGTCCCACTGCATGTCTTAAGGATTTCAAACATTTCTGTTGTGCCTGTGGTTCCTGTGACATGGCAATGCAATATGGTCAGAACACCAGAGTCAAACGAGGTGGTTTTGAACTCTTGCCTAGTGTTGAATGTTGTATGGGCTGGAAACCACAACACTATAGCCAGAGAGCCAACCTTCTTTTCAGAGAGAGAGGGAGACAAATAGGATGTGCAAAGAGTAGATGTCCCCAGATCTACAGAGATGTAGCACTTGTTTCACATTAATGTCCAAGCACAAGAGTTTAAGAGGTTATTTTGTCCTTTTCTCTATGTCACTTGATATAAGTACACAGCCAATTTCATTTCACATAGTTCTGCTATTATAATTCCCTCCTCCTACACATTCATACACATTAACTATTTTTCTTCTTTTTTTCTGCTATATTTACACAAGGTAATACAGTTGACATGTTAATTTGTTAAAAGAATCAGAAAGCTTCTGCATTACTAAGGGACAAAGAGGATGAGCAGAGAGGAGAGTAATTCTGACTTTCAATGGACTATTTTATGAGTTTATATTGGACATAGTAACAGTGTAAAGTATATTTTCCTAATCATCATTATGCTAAGAATATTCACAAAATGTCATTTAATAAGTAACATACTATTACAAGTCAATGCACTTCACAGCTTTGAAATATTAATTATATATGATGCAATACAAATTAGGAACTACGTTGTTGAGGTCTACATTGAAAGAAAATGAAAGCAAAGATCAGCTATGACAACCTGGTAAAATTATTCATCAAAAACTAGGATTTTATACAAAGTAAAATATAAAAATCCACCCTCTATCCATGAAAGAGGCATTATCAATAAGGTTAAATGATTATCTCATTTCACCCATTAGCAAATGTCTAACAGTAAAAAGAGTGAACGTTTACACAATCAGGATGTAAAACCACGTTTGTAATTATTGTCAGTGTGTACTTCTAGAAATAGAGAAATTGTTGCCACTTCTAGCTTCCCTATTGTTGTCACGGCTTTCAAGTAGCCTCCCAGCACACTGATTTGTTAAAGGGTATTAAAAATGCTACTTGGTTATAGTTGCAGTGGTAAATTCCAGTGCTTAAAAATTTCGTATGGCAGAGTCATCCATGTGACCACTCTGGGGGTCAGATACTTAAGATATCCTCAAAGCCTCAGGAATAATAGATAGGTCATTTATTTAAAATACCTAAAGCATTAACGTTAGAACAACATGTGTCTCTGTTTCATTTAGTTCTGTTTTGTTTCTTTGATTTGCACCTAAGGAAGTTTTTTAGTGAAATATATAACGTATTGGTAACAAAATTACTTATTAGAATTTAATTTACTTATCACTCTTCTCCCCAGGTTAAGATGTTGATAGAATTAAAAAAAAAACCCAAACACTGAAGCTTGATTCTAAAAAATTTTCACTCATGAAAAAAATGTATAAATGTGATCAGTCATACTGAATATGAACACTACAATAGTTACTTGTGTGTGTAAGTGTTTTTAAGGCTGAGCTCTAAGTCCAGGTTTATAGCAGAAAAAGGTTGCTTGCACAGATTTGATTTTACAATGAAGTTATGAACCCTTGTCCTTTATGGAGACAGAATTTATCATGCCAAGGGAGTTCTGCTAAAATAACTTATACAGGTTGCATGAAATTAAAACATATTTTTGTTATTTGTTATTTTGTTTGTGTTCTCAATGACCACGCATGGTAAATATTTATGTAGGGAGTTTTGCCATTATAAAATTAAAGTTTTAAAAGGTCTTGATCTGGTGTAACTCTTTCAGTACTTGTGCCAGTGACTTTCATTGGAATTCCAAATGAGAAAAGAAAATCATCTGTTGGATCATAGCATGAAGACACAGAGATTTCTGTTGTATTAATCCTTCATTCTTCCAGAAAATGTCTCTTTATCCGAAGTTCAATAAACAAGTGATATCTCTCCCAGCTTAATCCAGAGAGATATTAAAATGTGTGATTATAAAAAGGCAGATCTATAAAATTTGGTACAGACAGGTATAGCTGGATCATTTCCATGTATTTATTTATATAGGAACGAGATTTTCAAGTGTTAGATTACCCACTGACAATCATGAACTTCTTGATTTTACTTCATCTAATGACTTGTGAACTACGAGAACTAATGTATAGAGCAGCCCAGATAATTGTTCTCAGAAGTGAGATGCTCAATATTTACCACAAATGCCAAAGGAGTTGGCTGTAGGATAACTGAGAGCAATATTAATATTAAATGTGTACAAACCAGTTGACAGTTAACTTCCAGTTCATACAGTGTCATTCTCCGTCCAGTGGCTTAATGCTAATTTCTTCACAGTGTGAAGACGAGCAGGTGCAGCAAAAGTGCAAAAGTGGAGGTGAAGGGATGAGATCACCACCATGATCATGTCACATGGTGCAGAATCATCTCTGTCCTCTTCCAGAACTGCACATGGTTGTAGATGCAGATAGTTGGAAAGGAGATCAACTACATCTGCCATGTCCATTTCAAGTGCCAAAGAGAATCCATAGAGCTACACAGAACATATATACATTACAGTCTCTAAGTTGGAAAATGGGAAACAATAATTTTTTATTTGGTAGATCATTCATCCATCTTTAAAATAACAACATAATGTGGGGTTTTTTTCTACCAAAATGAATAGTAGTAGTATCTCATTGGAGCCCAGTGGCACTTTCACTTAAGCATGAATTAAAAAGTGTAACAAAAACATTGAAACAATACTTCCCTTTCTATTTTCTTTGTGTTCTGACTTCTTTGGTCTTGCTGCAGCAGATGGTAAATGAGACTCAAAAGGCAAATCTTTATACATTAAAAGAAGAAGTCTTGTTTCTTAATAATTTTTTGAGGCAGTTATGGGCAAATCTGGTGTGGTCATTTGGTCAAAAATAAATCAGAAAAAGGATAATTAATTCCTTATAACTTAATTGCTTATAAATGCAAGCAAATCCTTAAAAAAAAGTTTTGAATTTGTCACATAAAAAGCCAACCAATTCACAAATGAACAGTGCCCATACAGGATGGGAATCAAGGGACTGTATCATATTCTATATCTCTTAAATGCTGTTTGGAAACATATTTTTACATCTGGATAGTTTTCTTAGCAAGTAGTGCTGAGTCACTGTTAACTGTGGTACACTGTGCCTTCCTCCCTCTATGGAGTCCTTCTCTTGTGTAGCTATAAAAGAAGCCTTAAAAAAATTCTTAAGTGGTTAACTTCATTGAACTCAACTGCTCAACTCTAAATGTTGGTATTCTAAAATGAACTTGGAATGGTCTTGAAATACTTTGAAATATTTTTGTTCATGATTGCTACAATTCTGGAATGACCAAACTAATACATGGTGGCTACATGTCTTCTGACTTTTTCTGGACTTGTTTGGCTGTCTACAACAAACGTTCCCAATGTTATTGCATAAGAGTTTGAGCAGCCCATGTAAACATTGCATGCTGACATTACACCAACTCCCGGCAGAAGGGATAGCTCTTTTAGATATGTTTAGCTACAAAACTTTTGTAGAAGAGATATTTCTGAATAGTATGCATTTCCACCATGAAATTGGTTTTCAGGTCTTTTAACATCACTGATAGAATCTCATTCACGAACTAAAGTAAGAGAGTATTATTTTGCTGAAGCAAAATGTTTCAGAACAATCAATGTATATAATGCAGAAGCAACCAGAGTGAAATGAAACAAAAGCTCCAAGAAAAAAAAAAAAAAAAAAAAAAAAAGCAGCTGTGAATATAAATCTGACTGTAATACATGAATATAATGATAATTTGAAATAAACAATTACCTTCTCATCATTCTGTAGAGACCAGATTGTAAAAAGCAAGCTACCATTATACTTACTTAAAGACTTTTGTAATGTGATTACATTCTTTTGAGGGGAGTTTGAAGAGTTTAAAACCTCACTGAGACCTCTTTGACAAATGTGTGATGACAAATGACGGTGAATAAAAACCAGCTACATATCCAGAGTTAAAATGTTAATGGAGAGACAAAGACTTATTCAACAAACTGATATCAATCCACACTGCTTTCTTTGGAAGAGGGGTTTTCTGTGGAAAGCTTCTTATTATCTCAGACTACTATGTCTGCTAAGCTGCTGTATGCATATCCTTTTTAGACTTCCTGTGCCTTCTTTTTAGAAAATTTACAAAATGACTCTACTTTATTCTGAGGTGGAAGGAAAACAAAGGTCAAAATTAGTCAAGAAATAAAAGGTCTGTTTCCCAGATAGCTTTAGGTCTTAGGAATTGATACACTGTAAGTTATATCACATGTCTTAAAGTCAAGGGAAAAGTATATAGTCTAAAGAAGGAACTGGCAAACTTGTACTGGTGTCTCCTCTCTTTTTATTACTGCTTAATTAAATTCCCTTAAAATTAAACTGTTTCTTAAATACCTCAGCACAAGTGAAAAGAGAATCAGGACCTCCTGTTCCAGAGGTCGGAGAATCTATAATTACTCCATAAAACTTTTTATATTTTCCAGTGTCTGGAATGTGTTGGATGTCTTTTGGCAAATTTTCAATTTAACAAGTCTGTTACCTATTTATAGCAGAAAATTATGTAAAGCAGAGATGGGTAGTCATTTGGGCATCAGGATATTAGCACTCCCTTCAAATGATTCTATTTAATGAAACAGTGTTGATACAGGACAACACTAGAGTAAACAACTTACATTATCTTCCTTAGGCAACATTTGTCCCTCAAACAGAGAACAAAACAACATTTGGGTCACCAAATGTGATAGGCAGTATTAATTAAAATACCAAAAAACATTTTAGTGATATTTCTTAAAGAGGTCTAAGTCTACAGGTAGATAGCAAGGGATCACAAGATGTTGGCAGTAAAAAATGTATCAAAGTATACATGGATATACATGTATAGAATCCGGATCTGTATACAATCCTTATCCATATACATGGATATTTTATTTTTTTTTTCTGTTAGTGGGTGGCAAAGTGATTACTGCAAAGTTACATGTGTGGTTGCCATTTGATAGTGGGGACAATTGACTAATAGTTAAATCAGTCCAGCATCAATGACTCTGGACCTTGGAACAGTACATCCCCATTGATGTGCCTGCACTAATATGACCTTCTCTAAACACAACGTTTCGTGAGTGTGGCTGGAGTATCTCAAATCTGAGTGGACACCAAAGTGATTAAGTTTTGTGAGGTGCTCAGATAAAATGGTAATGGGTCACAGAAGTATCTAAAGTAAATGGAGTTTATGACAGATAAATTTTCTGTTATTAGATCGTTTAGCTTCTCACCTAGAAAGGTTCTTGAACATTCATTCTTTGTATATCTGGATAGTCATGTGTAGTTAATATGATTTTTTCCATGGTTAGACTTAGACGTTCTTAAATTTCTTTCAGAGCATTGGTGTCTCATGTCTACATCAGTGAGAATGAGGCATTCTTTCCTCAAAAATAAAAATATTAGCAAGCGTTCGTTCATTAGTATAAAGCACTCAAATATTATAGTGGCAAACTCTATATCAGTATGCAGAAAAAAAAAAATTGCATGTTCTGCACTTACTAATGCAAATTTGGCTTTGTGCAAGTAACTAACAAGGTTTTTTTGGTTTTGCTTTTTTGATTTTAACATATAACTAAAATGTAGGTGAAAACATTGCAATATATATTTTGTATCTTCAAATAAATTACTTGCAAGTGTCTTGATATATGGACAAAACCTATACATTTAACATAATATTCCTTTGTATTTAAAGCTGTTACAGAAAATTAGTCATTATTTCTTCATCTGTAGAGTAATAATTCCTAATGTTCTCAAAGTCACATACTAGCATATGTTAACTGAGACTTATATTACCCCTCTGGGTTAGATAAAGAATACCTAAATTTCACTTTACTTGCAGTTGAAGTGTAGCCAAATGTAGGTTATTTGTGGCAGATTTTTTTTTTCTGCTCAGCTGAATCAGAGGACATATTATCAAGAATATATTTGGGGTTATTCTGAACGAGAACATTCTCAGAGCAGACGAGTAATATCCTCTGTCTTAAGCAAAACACCAAGGAATGCCAAGCTTCTCTTTGTACATTTTCCAAAATAAATTAGCTGCAGGGGAACAATAACCAGTAACACAATGCTTGGATGTTATATAGGTCAATACCGATTCTGATCATAACATAGGTACATATAATTTTTGTGTATTACCACCTCTTCCCAAAGTAATACCCAAAGTCCCATTGCTGTTTAGCCACTAAACCAGTGTAAGAGCTTGTTTTGAAAGGTATAACAAGATAACAGAAGAGATTACTAACTTATGTGATATTGTGCTTGTAGGCTGAAATAACAAAGATGTATTTCAGCTGTGTATAAGAAAGTACTTTAACACATTCTGAGTTTTAAATGAACAGTGCTTAACCCCAAATTAAATAGTTGGCTTTGTATGAGCTAGGCTGCGGGGCACAGTGCCCAGTTTCGGAAATATGGAGATGCATACTGTGCAATAGAAATTATGTGTGATTTTTAATTTCATACTGCACACTCCACACCCTTGTGTAACTCACGATTTCCAAGCTTCTCTGGAACCTTTCCTAGTATATGATGTGCATGCAACTGAACAGCTTTTAGCTCTGGATTAATTTGTATTCAGATTATGTATGTGTGTTTGTATCTATATATTTATATTAATATTTATATGTATATTTATATTCATATTTATATGTATATTTATATAATTGCTTTTGTGGTTTAAATGGTCTAATAATGAATGGGAAGGATAGCAGAAATTAAATCTTATTTTTATCACTAAGATCCGATATAGGTTTTATACACAGTGAATTTAAAGGATCAGGTTAGAACTATTTCAGGAGGTTAGTGTCCCTCAAATGAAAATTATTACCCTGAAGTTAAGACGTGCTCTTTGGCATTGTAAATAATCCACCATATTCAGCAGTTTAGCATCTTAGCTTTGTGAGAGTTACTGCTAAACTAGATGACTTGTAATGGATAAGTAATGTGCTTGAAGAAAATGATCTCTTCAGAGATGAGGGGGCCAGTAACTTAAACTACAAAATCTCAGTTACTTGTGTCTAACTGGTCATACCCTATTTCTGTTTTCACCAGATTCCCTAGATGTAGCATGGAGCTGTTTGTCTAGTTCAAAGAATCACCAGGAGAATGAATTACTTAGTATATGAATACCTGAAGATGGAGAGAGCTGCACATAATGTTGTAAATCACACTTATTGAAATAATTTGACTAGAATTGTTAATTATCATTCTTGGCTTGAACAAGACATTTTTCACGTCTTAATCTGAGAAGTCTCATTTGCAGACTGGACAGAGCTTTTATCATGATCTCAGTTGTTTTGCTAACTGAAGCAGCATGTATAATAGGACCAGCTTTTCTCAGCATAAACAAAATTCATTATCTTTGTATATTATCTCAACATTTTGCTTCCTGTCTAATAGTCTTAGCATTTAGTATCCATTGCTGCAGGCCAGTGCAGAACAGGAACAGGCAGACTTCCCTTCCAAGGTTGTTCAATACAGGATGGGGCCAGACTCACAAGCTGGCTCATAGCTGTTGAAAGAATTAGCAGAGGACGGAATATCACTTTCTTGTAACTGCTTGCAGGAATTACATATTTATTCATAGTATCAGCTTTTGCTCCCCTGCTATTATGCTTGTGCCTTCCTTAAATAAAGCGTAGGGCTACTTAGTGGGTTCACACAGGCTCAACTGATTTTGGAAGATGCGGCAAGATTTCCTTCAGTTAGAATTTTCTTATAATGCCTTAGCTAGCTATTTCTTTGCAAAAAGCAGAGTTTTAAAATCTCACCCACATGTGCTTTTATAGAGTTATTTTGTACTGGCAGGAGAACAGTCACTGCAGAATTTCTACTATACACCATTGATGGGATCTTTTTTGTTACTTTCATGGTCCTTGAACATTCAGGTTCTGAAAGTCATTCAAAGGTACTAAATATCAGCTTTTAGAACTAACACGCTGTCCAGCGTGAAATGCATATGAATAAGACAAAGGAACTAGCATACGTTTTTAAAGGGTGCAGATTAAGATGCTGAGGGGCTATTTCTTTCAGAATTTTGCTTTTTTTTTTTTTTGTTTTGAGTGAAACAATATAGTCAATATTTTAAAGATCTTTTACTTTCAGTTATTATTGATTGTGTCACCAGAATTGGTAGGAGCAAGGGATTATTTTTTAAATAATTTGTTAGTACTTCCTGCTATGCAGCCACTATCTGTGAGTTTGAAATAACATGTATGTTGTTAAAAAGCCAATTAAATCTCATAATAGCAGAAACCATTAACGTGTGGGCATCCTTTTAATCATCATTTTAACATGATTTTTACTACCAAATTAAATTCTGACATATCTGAAGTAATCTTTTGCATTGAAAGTATTTCAGATTTTTTGGCATTTTTTGCATGCTAACAAATAAAAGTTCTGAAAGTTGACATTTTTTTTTTCAGTTATTGTTATCTTTTAACATTATTTGAAGGTGAGTGAGAACATGGAGACATTCTGTAGGAAATTAATTACATTGGGGGGGAATTTTAGACATTGATCAGAAACAAAAACATACTGTAAGCATGTTAATAAAGGATGAATAAAAAAGTATTTTTCCTTAAAATTTCTGTGTAAATAATATGAAAAAATGTTTATATTAATGGATGCCAATATGCAAATCTGCTTTGGAAGATAATTAGAAATTTACATTCTGAGACATTTTCAAATCACTCTCTTAAAACTGTTATGCAACGTCCTTCATAGAATTTCTATCTCATTTATCTTTTTTATTGATCTTCCTTGCATTTTCTGCTCACCTGGTCATTTTCTTCTCTCTGTTCTGATATACCCTTGCTTTTCTCAGTGATACTTTTCTCATTCCCTTTTTTCACCTCATTATTATTTATCCTTTATATTGCAGTAGTTCCTGGAACAGGGATTCTTAAACATAAGGAGTCATGATTCAACATAGGGTAATGAGTATAACCATGTAAAAAAAAAAAAAAAAAAAAAAAAAGGTAGTTACAAGTCTGGAAATGACCCCAGAACTGAGAATAGAAATGGGGATTGTTAGCCCTGAAGTGGAGCCAGAAGCAGAAAAGTTTTGAGAACATTAGCTAAAGGGTAAAATAATATGTATCCAACCCAATGCAAAGTGCTGCAAGACTCTAGAAGGGAATAATTATGAGACAGAACTGAAAAATGATACAAACAAATGGGAAAAAAAAAAAAAAAGAGAGGTAATTTGGAGAACAAAAATAATAAAATGTGAGATGTTCTTGGCCAGTCAAGTAAATCCCAGGTTTTTTTCCTACCTCCACTTTCTTCCTGAACTTTTGCTCCCTCTAAAAATTATCACTAAGTACTTCAAGCTTTCAAATGCTCTTCACTCTCTGCCCTCCCAGGTTGCAGCTTTTCTCCATATCTTTCTGAAGAAAAACAAGGTTGGATGGTGTGGGAGGGAGCTTGCCTTTCAGTTCAGTATCTTCTGCTGATACACTGACAGCTATTAAACTGCCTACCCACTTCTCTACTAAGCCATGTTTTCATAGGGCAATACAGGCCATCTCAGGTCAGGCACCATACTGCCCCGCAGTAACAAAACTCACTTCAAAGAAAGAGAAGAAGGATGCTGACAGCTGACACTGCAGCTCTTTTATGGGAAAAGGCATATAAGGGACCTTGGAGCTCTGTAAGAAATGGCAGAAACTTTGGATCCACCACTGAGTTAAATGTAAGAGGTTAGACTAATTTTGCCAGAGTATTTGAATGTCTTTGTCTAGCCGTCTTGCTATAAAACATTTCTGGTTGTAATCTCTATTTCTTTCATAGCTAGAATTTGCAGCAGCACCTGGACACCATACTGAGTAGATTGTTTACATTTCAGTAACTATTTTAAGATAAACTGTTGTTAATCAACTCTTTAAGGATATATCAGAAGACACAGGAGGCAAAGTTAAGAGTTTTGATCATGAATTTTTTATCTGTTTCATGTTTGAAATGAGAATCTTAAGGAATATTAGAGAATTATACCAAAATAAAAGATTTCTAGCACAGTAGTGCATGTATTTTTAATTTATGTATTATGTATGTGATTTTTTTCTGTTTATCCTTGTTAAATTTTGATCAGGTTAATATTATTAGAATCAGTGAAACTGACTGAGTAAAATGAGATGAGAGACATAGAAGTGTTTTTCCTTTAAGAAGTCTCAGAGTGGTTTTCTCAGGATCTCAAAGCAGTGCTTTTGATTTTTCTCTCTTCAGTTTCACTTGCTTTCCTTCCCATTATTTATTTATATAACTCAAGAAAATAAAAGGTTAATTTGGGAGAAATCGGTACAAGATTGAAAATCAATACACTGAGATGAAAGACTTAGCAGCAAGCATGTTGGGTAGTTTACTTCCATTTGGTGTGGCTGTCTGGAATGAAATGAATTATTTCCCATTAAATGAGGCAGCTTTAGGGAAAGAAATACACTGAGTCTAAGTGAAATGTATGTCATTGTGGAAAAATTAATAGATGAACACACAAATTAAGTGGGAAAAGAAGGAAGTTATACAGACTGCAGCTAAACTTTCTTTGCAGGGTGTGTCGAGAAATACCCCCATCCTCAGTCTATCCCTGCTCATCTGTCTTTCTTTGAAGTGTACTGTGAACACTGGAAGAAAAAAAGACTCATGTAAACAACAGGGGATGAAGGTGAGGGCTACTTTATTGGACCTATTAGGACTTCACCCTCCGTTTCAGCAAACAGTTTGAGAGCATTTCAGCTGGTCCAGTCTGTTAACAAATACCTTGCAAGGCCATGAGACATTCATTGCTGTATACTCACATATGACGTATAGCTTCACGAACTGTACTGAACACACAGGGTGATGATCTCTGACCTTTTGGAGCAATGTCACTGCTACACTAGCATTTCTCTCCAAGAAAAGCTCATGAACAAAATTTCCAGCGGATCAAGAAGTTTCATTAATCACACATTTATAAACAGAGAGCCACAGTTATATTTTTTCATCACAAACATAATATTTCCTCTATCTCCCTTTTGACGTGGACATCTAGAGATGGAATTACTATATGACTGTCTGGTTTTGACTGTTGTGCAATCCATGCTTTATCAACAAGCCAATTCTGAGCAATGGACATACTACCACTCCCAATATGATGAGCAGTGTGGTGTTTATACATGTTAAGTGGTATTTTGTTTAAGAGTTATGTGCAGCTAAAAAGTATAATTTCTGAACTTTGCCTGCTATTCCCTAACCCTGTTTGTTTCTATCATCAACCAGCAGTGGCTGGGGTGGCTCCCTGGGCCAGGCACTCAGGAATTACGGGGTTGGGGTCAAATCATTGAAGCTGTCAACAGGAAGAATGTGGAAACTCCACACTCCTTAGGATAGCTCCCAGGATCTGTGGCCACTGACCCTTGCCTCTTCACTGATACCTGTCCAGCCAAGGAAAGCCCATTGAGTATCATGCCAGTGTGGCATCATAGCTTATTAGATCCTACTTATATTTATGTGCGTTAACCAACATATAATTGCTTTTTACTTCGAGAATGTATATATCCTGCTTGCAGAGTGTCTTTGTACCTGCCTAAAGATGCCCAGGAAAACTAGCCTAGGAGAAGGGTGGGAATTATGGGAAGAGAGAATCAATAAAAACTCAGACATCCATGGAAACAATAGACAACAACATATGGTCACTCAAGCTTTAAGTTTCTTGATTTCAGGATAAGGAAGCATTTCAAATTATGTTGGTAGTCTTTATGTAGATGGCTAGAGATTTGGTGAGTGTGTAAGTTCTTGCAGTTTTCCATTGTAGTTGCTTAGGTTCCAGAAATACTGCTTCTACATATATAAATATCTTGCTCTTGACAAAAGAGAGTAACTTGGCTGTATCAGAAGTAAGTTCTGCTAGACTCCTTTAAACTGAGCATTTCTCTTTCTCTTTCTTGAAGGATACAAACATATTTTTTCCCTGTGGATGAAGTGTAAACCTGTCTTTTCAAAGCAAAGATATGGATGTCTCCATTTTTACCATGGCCTTATGATCAGATCAGAAACCTGGGCTCAATTTGTGCCTGTGGTTAGGAGTTCAAATCCTCATGTTCCACATCTCCAAATCTCTTTTTCTAAGGTGGCAGTACTATTAAATCAAAATTAAAAAAAAAAAACCCAAAGTGTTCTCATTTCTGTACAATAAAGAAAAATACATTTGAACCAGAGGTGATGTATATAAACCTGATTGTCTTGTCTTGTGGTTCGGTACGTTCATCTGAGGACTAATGGGTTTCTCAGACATTTTAAATATTCTATCAGTGTTTTTATAAGGGAAAATGTATAATCAACCTTTAAAGCCAGCACCAAAACCCAAGCCATTCTTTTAAACTGGTTTGGATTGATTCCAATGGAAGTGTAAAGAATGCTCTGGTCCTTCTTCCAGAGCATAGCCAATGCTTGTGGTTACAGTACTTTTGAGTTACTGGATTTGAATTCAGTAAGGTAAAGACAGATACTAAGTCAGAATTTCCATGAGCTAAAATAGAATGTTACTATTCAGCTGTTGTGTAGGGAGAAAAAAAGTATTAATATCACCTAACATTCTACTTCACCAGTAAACATTGTTTGGTTTTCATTTGAAAGAAATGTCAAAAGAACCTACTGTCCTGGTTTTGTCTGGGATAGAGTTAATTTTCTTGAGCTGGGAGAGACCATAGCTGGACTGTCTGACCTGGGTTTTGTCCAGGATAGAGTTGAATTTTTTTGAGCTGGGAGGGGGCACAGCTGAAGTTCTGAGCCCAGATTGGCCATTGGAGTTTTCCATATCATGTGACATTATGTTCCATATGTAAACAAGGTCGGTTCTGTCTTACTTCTGGTGGGTGTGGTGGGATCTTTGTTCTTTCTTCTGTTGGGATTGCTGCTGGGGACATCTGGGTATTGGTCAGCTGATGGTGAGCAATTGTACATTACCTGTTTGTACTTTCTGTTATTGTTTTGTTACAATACAAACACTAAACTGTTTTTTTATTTCAACCTATGATTTTTTGTTTCCCTTTTTGTCTCTCCCCTATTTTCCTGGGTGTGGGAAAGGGTGAGTGACCAACTGTGTGGTGTTTGGCTGCCAGTTGAGTTCAAACCATTACAGTACTTTTCAGAGGTGGCTCTACTCTGTGAAACCCAAGTGGTGGTAAATGTTCAGACTCTGGAAACTATCTAAATAGAGTTGAAAACTCAGCTTTTTTTTTTTTTTTTTTTCTTTTTTTTTTTTTCTGTTTGCTAATGTAATCAGATTCCAGCTTGGGGTTATTTTGCAGAATTTTGTGAAAACATTTTTGTGAGAGAAAAAAAAACAATCTATAACAACATTTCCCAGGCACCCAAATTTCCCTGGAACTTTTCTAGAAAATTGGTCAAGCATTCTACAGTGGGATCCTACCCAGTCAGCAACCCATAGGCACTTAAAGGGATGATTGTTGCCCAGGAGGTGATATATCAATGTCAACAGTGCTGACTAATTCATTGCATCAACATAATGATTAGAAATTAAGGAAAACGTCTCACAGGAAATACTTTTTGCTGATTCAGTATTTAATAGTGCCCACATTTTTTTACCTGTGAGGAGTAATTCCAGGTATTACATATTTCCAATACCATCTTCTCTGTAGTGCTCCTGCGTTTTCCTTATTAATTTTTCTCCCTGGTAGCCTAAGTGAATAGCAAATCTTTTCACATTTTCTTATGTTAACATAATATCTTGTAATTTATACTAGAAATAGTAGAAGATATGGTTCTTTTTCAATTAATTTTGGGGGGTGATTCATATCAGCTAAATTTAGATGTCCACAGTGGCGACATCTACATCTGATCCAATCACCCTAGTCTCACAGTAAACAGATTAATCACCTGAGGTATTTTAAATGCCTTGTAGTAATTATGAGATGAAATTTATCTGAAAGTACTAATTTCTCTCCACTGACTTCAAATAGAGTCTGAAGTGACTACCTCAAATATAGGAATCTATTTTTGCCTGGAAAAATTCCACATTCTGTGCCTTTTGTTATTTACATTTCAGGTGTCCTCTTATCATTTTTATTTCTGCTTTAGATTACATTGACTTTCTTTATATTTGCATCAATAAATACATATATTAATAAAATTAATATCAATAAACAATAATGATCATAAACACTGATTGTTGACATCAGGAAAATACTAAATTCTGCAATTTAACCGTTCTTCTTCATTGCACACGGAAGTCAGATTGATAACAGAATCTAAAACTAATTCAATTATTTGTGTATTTTATGCCTGTATGAGAACACAAATGTACCTTGATGTACTGCTTATAAAGACAGTGTCATACAGGCACTCTAAATTTGATAACAGATCTTGAAAAAAAAAAAAAAAAGGACTATTATAATTGAGACTTTGAAATTTAGTTGGAAAATAGAATTACAGCTGCCTTTAGAATTAAATTAAACACTGAACTAAAGCATAGAAGGCACTTATAAGCCAAATTATCCTAAAATATAAAGGAGTCTTTATGACATGGAATTTACTGGTCTTTAGCCTTTGTAGATGAATTAGGGCATTCTAAACAGTTATAGTTTTACATCTTAAATACTGTGGGTTTTTTTGGCTTTGTTTTTTTGTGTTTTTTGTTTTTGTTTTTGTTTTTGTTTTTGTTTTCATAAAGGGAAGATCAGCTCTCCTCTTGGTGTTGCTCTAAATATTTCCTCAAAAATGTTAAGGAAAGATCATCTGATGCATGAATGTAATGAACTACAGTTTTTATTTCAACAAGGTTGAATTACCATTTATCAATTGTAAATCTGTAAACCAAACAAAAAATAAACAATAGAATTAGTGAAAATTAAACCCCACTTTTACCCAGAGTGTTTGTTTAATTTGCAAATCCTAAACGTTGTGCAATAAATTTTATGGTGTACGAAAATTAGTTAATGGACATGAACATACACTCTTTCAGGAGAACATACCCTGAAAGGGTATTTCTCCATCAGAAGCAGCATTGTCAGAACATGCTTCTTGCAAGGAGATTTAGTTGTTAAATCATTAGATAAGAATATATATACTTCATTTTGGAAGACTTCTTAAAAGCATATGAAACCATAATAAACATCCCATGTCTAATGTTGCTCCTCCTGAAGTGACTAGTAAGTCATCCATGTACATAAGCAACTGTGGATGTGGATCAGGTTTCTTATTACCAGTACTATTCCTTTCAGCCACCTATGACCAACAGATGCGACATCCCTTTTCACTAATTCTGCTTTCTTAGGGTACCTTTTATTGAACAAATGCTAACCGCAGTCTTAAAAATCGACTGATATGAAACATTATAGTTTGGACTAAGTTGCAGCATTCCATCTCAGGGGAGGCAGACTCTGACCCACAGCAGAAAGCGTATTTGCAAGTAATCTGATACATTTTGCCACTTATGTCAAATTTGTTTTTAAAGTAAAACAAGCAGATAAGTAGGAAACCACATGCATATGAATTTATAATGCTGCTAATGTCTTTTCTTCAAACAGGAAAATGTGGGTCCTGTGTCATGTGACTTAACTGTATGAGAGCTAGGAAAGCATTCTTAACTACACCATAAGCACTACGTAAATATGTAGAAAGTGCACAGAAGTAGAAATTTAATATCCTCTTCACATTATATATTACTGTAAGGTCGGAACATTACAGAAATTTGCAGTATGAAAAAGAAACCAAAGAAATGAGGTGGCTGAAGGAAGCAGGAACACGTGGACAACCAGGTATAATTTGTCCCATTATGAACAACTAACATCAAAGTCCATTTGACATCACAGAACCAAAAAATAATAGAATGGTTTAGGTTTGAAGGGACCTTAAAAAACATCTAGTTCCAACCCCCCTACCATGGGCAGGGACACCTCCCACTAGCCCAGGTTGCTCAAAGCCCTGTCCAACCTGGCCTTGAACACTGCCAGGAGGGGGCAGCCACAGCTTCTCTGGGAAACCTGTGCCAGGGCCTCACCACCTTCAGAGTAAATAATTTTTTCCTAATATCTAATGTAAATCTACACTTTTCAGTTGAAAATCATTACCACTCATCCTATGATTACACTCCCTGATAAAAGAGTCTCTTCCCATATTTCCTGTAGGCCTCCTTTAAGTACTGGAAGGTCTCTAAGGTCTTCCCAGAGCCTTCTCTTCTTTAGTCTGAACAATACCAACTCTCTCAGCCTGTCTTCATAGGAGAGGTGCTCCAGTCCCTGATCATCTTCATGTCCCTCTTCTGAACTAACTTGAGCAGGTCCATGTCCTTCTTATGCTGGGAGCCCCAGAGCTGAACACAGTACACCGGGTAGGGTCTCACGAGAATGTCATGTCTCAGTTTCTTGGGAAGATGACAGATTCACCGATTTCCTGGTCAGGATTAAAGTGAAACAACACCAGAGACTCCTTAATTCACGAAATTCAATTTTTATTTGTTCACAACAGATATTGGCATGAAGTTTCGTAAGTAAGCCTTACAAAGTCTTCAACAAGCAGTAAACCTTATAACATGCACCCTCAAACTGGAAACTTTACAACATATGTCAGCAAGTGGCAGATCTCATAACATACACCAACAAGCCACAAGTTTTATACTGACAAGCTGTAAGTCATACACTGACTAGCCTTGCCGTACATGCACAGATATAGGGAGTATGGGAGAGAAAAGTAAGGAGAGAAAGAGCAAAAGGAAAAGGGAGACAAAAAAAGGGAAAGATTTCACCACTTGTGATTCCAGCATTGGTCCAGCCAGCCCAGATGTCCAGGTCTGAAGGGGTTCACCACCCAGGGCTTTGACTCATCCTTTTATAATTCCTCCCCCTTCCTCTGGGCAGGCACTTTGACTCATTGGCTAATTAGGCATATTGTGCAGTCGATGCTTCTAGAATTCTCTCTTTTTTTTTTTTTTTTTTTCCTTCCTGGAAATGGGGAAGTGGTTTAGGGGGTCATTGGGGAGTTACTCTTCCCTCCATGTAAATATGACTGTTGACTGACCTATTTTTGGGTCATGTGTCATGAAAACAGCTTCTCTATTGACTTTTTACAGAGTCATTCAAGATAGGGAAGTTCAGCCTCAGAAAAGTGTGATTCTACCTCAAGTGGGACCACTTCCTCTTGCCACATCTTCATGTCATTGCCTGCACAACCCCAGTGTGTCTGCAAAGACCACCTGCTTTACTGAAGTTCCTCTTCAGATGTTTTAAGATATTAGTTATAATTTCGTAGGACTCTCACAGAGAGCTGAGTAGAGGGGGAAAATCACCTCCCTCGACCTGCTGGCCACATTTCTCTTGATGCAGCCCAGGATGCAGTTGGCTTTCTGGGCTACAACCACATTGCTGGCTTATAGTCAGTTTTTCATCTACCACAACCCCCAAAGTGCTTCTGCACAGGGCTGCTCTCAGTCCACTCATTTCCCAGAATGTATTTGTCATTAAGACTGCTCTGACCTGTGTGCAGCACCTTGCACTTGGTCTTATTGAACTTCATGAGGTTTGCATGGGTCTTTTAAGATTCCTGTGGATGACATTGCTTCCCTCCAGTGCGTTGACCACACTCCACAGCTTGGTGTTGTCAGCAAATTTGTGGAGGGTGGACTCAATCCCACTGTCCGTGTTGCCAATAAAGACGTTGAACAGCGCTGGTCCCAACACCGAATCCTGAGGAACGGCACTTGCCACTGGTCTGCACTTCAAGTCGCTCAGTGCAACCATCCAGCCAATTTCTTATCCATGGAGTTGTCCATATGTTAAATCCATGTCTCTCTGATTTAGAAACAAGAATGTAGTGTGGGACAGTGTCAAATATTTTTCAGAAGTCTAGGTAGATGCCATCAGTTGCACTTCCCTTATCCACCAGTGTTGTAACCCTGTCATACAAGACCACCAAATTTTTCAGGCATGATTTGCCTTTAGTGAAGCCATGTTGGCTGTCAGCAATCACCTCCTTATTTTCCATGTACCCTAGTATATTTTCCAGGAGGATCCACTCCACCTTGCCAGGCACAGAGGTGAGACTGACTAGCCTATAGTTCCTTGGGTCTTCCTTTTTTTCCCATTTTAAAAATGGGGATAATGTTTCCCCTTTTCCAGTCAAAGATCTACAGGAATGGGAATATCCTTATCAAGTTTCCTGACAGACCTGGACCAGCAATTAACTGGAATTCAATGTCAGCTCAGTGTTCTCAGCAATATTTCCTTAGCTTACTCTCTGAGACAGTCTTCTAACCATGTGGTAAATATTTCACTGAAGAAGTATTCCCTACTCCTCCTTAAAGGTAAGCTGAACTTTTGTATTGAAAATATGTGAGTATGGATATAGGGTCAAAAGAATTGAGGTTGGCCAGCATAACAAGTTGTCTTCTAGAAGCTACACTATGTTACTCTGTTAGTGGTCATGTTAGTACCCTATATTAGTTCTAAAGTGACTTGCAAAATCCCTTAATGCCCTTTAACTAAAAAAGAGAACACGGAGAGTGTTGTGGTTTGTAAGACACATGACCAGTTTAGGGCTATACAGTGTCTTAAATTCTAGACCCTCTTCACAAAGTTTTCCAATGTCTATTTCTAGTCTTCTCCCATGGACTGTTACAAGTACCAGTCTCAGTGCCCCTAAAGTTATTATACAGAAACACAACCAAACCAAACCAAACCAACAAACCCCTTTCCTATTTTCTACCACTTCCTTTGCTGTTATGTTCACCCTTACACTGTCCTGTTGGTGCTATGGTTGGCTCTTTAATCTTCCTGGAAGAGAATGGATGTAGGGTGTTTGCTATGAGACATCAACAGCTTGAGATGTTTGCCAAGAGGTTTATGATGTTCATGGTGGGAGTTTCTTCCTCTTCTGTCTTGTGGTCCACTTGTGTTTATCTTTATACTTTTCCTTATCACAGTCTGCTTCCTTTTTACTCATTCCTGCTGAATCCTATCTGGAAGATGATATGGTTTTTGTATTTTTTTTTTTTACTCTAGATGTATCCCAAATTACCCCAAGAAGTTAAAATTTAGTTCTTGAGCATGTCTGAAGGGGATCAAGAAAGTAGGGAACTGGCATTTTATGACCTTGTGTTACATTTATATATGTCTAGTCAGCGTAATGTTTGTTCTGATAACAGTGCAAACCATGGCATTATGACTGTGATTGATAGTTTAGCCCTTAGGCTGAAGTGAAGACGATGAAATACGGCTCTTTATAATAACCTACTCTTTAGAGCATTTAGTGAGTAGGAGACATTGGCCATAGGTTTACTGAAACCTGAGAAGGTTTAAATGCTTTTTTGGTTAACGTCTATTTATGAAGATACATATTATTTTCCAGGAAATGAAAGCTATATGTTGGGTAGAGGAAACCAATGGACTAAAGTTTTCCTTTAAACTGAGTGAGTATTCAGATCACTGGATTAATCGTTAAGAACACCAACTACTACTATTCTAAACCAGAAGTTACTAATTCAGTTATGTTCTGAATATAAAATCAATTTATTAGGAATATCATGTTACTGGGGTTCATGCTAATGCTGAAATCAAATATCCATGACCTGTCTGACCCATCCTCCTGCTGAATGTCTTGTTTACCATGTAAGGTGAAAAATCAGTGTTTAAATTTATTCTTGAGCAGCTAACTATTACAGCAGGGAGACTAAATACTTGACTCAAGGTTAAGGATCTCACTCTATTAGGAACAGAGATGAATTCCCCAGCTGTAAACTGGATTAATGTATTTTGTCGCCCCAGAAACATGGGTAGGTAAACATTTGGTGAGGTTGAGAGAGACCCGTGTACTGCTCTAGTGGAGACCAGGTAGGTGCTTTAGGTAGAATAAATATTTTATTATTCTGTCAATAAAGAACTTTCATATGATATTACATATGCCCTGGTGGACCGTCTAAGATAGGGACTCTGGAGAGTCGTAAATCACCTTCTGAGGAAAAGAATTATCTTTGTATAGTCTGTGTGAGAAATAAGGACTATGTATTCCTATTGATCATCCCTGTCCAAGCTATGAATGGCACTAATAGGGTCTGGAAGGAGTCACCTCTGGCTCTAGCTAAAATAACTGTGCTCATCTGCAATTTTGCAAAAGAGATTATTTAGGAAAAGGAAGATGTAGGGTTGTATCCACCCTTATTGTGTCCAGAGGAACAGTGGACACAATTTGGGAAAGTAATTTTGTCTGTAGTAATAGATATTTTTTTCTTTCTGTTTGTCTTATGGTAAACTGTTGATCCTGCAAGGACCATTCCAATACTAAGAATTATGTTAAGTTGTTGTTTTTCTTGTTTGACTTAGTTTAGTTTTGCTTTGGTTTTTCTGCTTTTCATTTGTTTGTTTGCTTGGGGGAGTTGGTTTTTTGGGAGTTTTTTTTTGTTTGTTTGTTTTTGGGTTTTGGGGTGTGTGTGTGTGTGTGTGTGTGTGTGTGTGTGTGTGTGGTTTTTCTGGTTTGTTTTTGTTTTTTCTGGAGAGAACAAACACAATATGAATTCCTGATTCCTGCACAGAGATACCACGATACTAACATCTCATACACTGCAGAAAATGGAAGATGGGAATCCAGAGGCTGCCTTATGCTTCTAAAAATAACTGGACTAAAAGTGACAAAGTCTGTTAGGAGCAAGGACAAGAATTACCAAGTGGCTCTTTAAACTTTAGTCTGTGGATGCACATTATCTGATCTGCTTTCCTTTCTGGTTGAATGAATTATTTCTGGTTGCCTGGCTGTCCCACTCTGAAACAGTCCACTCAGAATCTTCAGTAGCATCTTGGTTAGGGCATTAGATAAACATCCAGCTGAAGAGTTTTAGTACTTTAGCACCATGATAAACTGGAGCACACAGCTTCAAGTTTTTAATCAAATAATTTAACAGCTGAGCTAATATGCAAAGCAGAGAAACAGCATATCATCAATCGATATTTTTATGAAGAAAACAGTAGGAAAATTCTTCAGTCAAAGGGCAGACTTAGCTTGCTAAGAGTGGAGAAGTCAACCAGATCCCTTTTTAACACTTTGGACTGACTGAGCTAAGTGCTGACTTAGTCATTTCATGCTGTGTCTTGATGTGATAATAAATATCGTTTTAGAGTACCTACTACTGGATCAAAAGACTTTAGCCACATGACTATTTCACCAAGCAGGTTTTTAAGCCTTTGAAGGAATAACTTTTTTCTTTGTTGGCCTTATGCTAGATAAAATATCACCTGCCTCTGCCACTCTTTTTGTGCTGCTTCAGGTGTCATCTACTAACTTACAGCAAGCATAAACCTTGGTTAGAAGTATGAAGTCAGCATAAAATTCACATCATCTGCACTGATTACCTGGACAGAAATACAGTCATATCCTCCAAGATGATCTGCAGTGCCTCATGATCCAGAAATAGATTTAGTATGAAATTATTATGAAATGACATAACACAGATGACTACAGGAGCACACTTTCATAGATCTGCCTCTTTCAAATCCTTTTCATAGATGTGGATTCAGGAATATATTTTCTCTGGCAGCTCCAAAAGCAAAAATGCCATGCAGGTATTCTGATACCATAGTTCACTGCCTTGTCAGATGAGCTAAGTTTTGTGGGGCTACATTATAAATGGGATCACTGAAGTGACCCGAGTTAGGTTAAAAAATAAAATCCTCTTTACTGTTGTTGCTGTTGTTAAGCTTTTTTTTTTTTTTTAGTCCAATGAACCCTTTTACAATATTCTCTGTACACAGCTGCATCAGAACAGACTAAGAAAATGGCATACTGCTGTGTAGGCTAAGAACAAATAACTGGAAGAGAGGAGGGAGCAGAAAGTTCTTACAGCTTTTGCACTAGCATCAATGAACACCACCCTTAGGCTCTTAATTCAGGTTTATGGATTTCACTTCCTAAGCTGGATGTCTAACTTCCAGACTCTTCAGCACTTAACATGATATACGTTCAAGTCCCTTAACTTCTTTATTGTCTCTAACCCTTGTTCCCTGTATCTGTAACATAATTTTCAACAGTTGCCCTGCCTATGGTTAGCTGCCTGTAGTATCTATGGAGAGAGGAAGATTATCAGGAAGTACCTTAGATACCCACTTATGACAACAAAGGTTTCAAAAGTGTCAGAACATGCTATATATTTTCACAGGAATGTGCACAAAAGAAGGTAGATTTCTTCCTCTGTTTATTTGTTCTGTAAATAGATCCTTTTAAAGATAATTTTAGTAGAGGGTGGAACTGCTAATTCATTCCTCTACTACCATTAATCAAGTACCGAAGCTGAAAAATATACAAATACATGTTAATTCAGGTTTAAATATGATATTTTTAAGGTGGGGTTTTTTTTGTAAGTTTTTTAGGAATTCAGTATACTCCAGCTCTATAATAATAATTGAGCAACTGCTTACACCTCAGATATTGACATATTTTAATATACTGTTTTTGTTTTTTTGTTTTTTTTTTTTTAATTAGTAATTAAAGATAGAAGCTTAGGCAAGATAGCTAATATGTTACTGTTGCTATTTAGTATAATAAATCATCATGCTCATCGTTTGCATTAAGGTATAAGAAAGATAGAGATAAGGTTTCAAAATGTATGTCATCCATTTTTAAATAGTATACCTATTGAAATGACTCCTGAAATTTTGCACAAGGTGCTACTTTCAGTCCCACTACACACTGACATTGTCTTTATCTTTGTATTTTCTGTATGGTAAAGAAGGTTTAGCAGTAAGTATTGAGATCAGCTCTTCATCATGCCGGTGTAACCAATTTTATGATAATTTACAGTATTTTCATTAGAGAAGAAGGGATGGTGGGTTTGAATCCCTATAGACATGAGATGGACTTGAACTATTGTGCACTGGAACCTAAACAGGTGCTCTAAGTGCTGGGAAAACAGGGTACTTTGGCCACTATCCCATTAAAAGGATAGGCATGGATAGCTTTTGAAAAATCATATACTCCACCTAGGGCTTAGAGACCTTTATCAAGGAGAAGATCATTATTGTCACTTGAATAGACTGAGGCACCTATGTGCGCAAAGGAAGTAGTCTTTAAACTTCTGTTGGCTAGCACTAACCAGCTTTCTCCTCTGAATGGCAGGTGGGTTGTAGTGCACTGTGCCCTCCCACTTCTGATGCACTTGTTTTACAGATTTCAATCTACATCTGTGATTTAACAGAAGGTGAGTCTTTAAAGGAATTATAATAGACCCCAGATGGTAAAACAGAAGTGACAGCAATCTCACAGGTTTCTGCATTAACTCTAGAAGGTTTTCCCCTTGTTTAGCGTTTTTAAGCTAATAGTTTCTGCCTTTTCAAGCATATTAAAAATTGCATCTGTTTTAATTTTACTTTATTTCTGGTTTTAGTTATAGACTAGGTTGGAGTATATGACTACCTGAATAGAAGAAGTGTCTCATTAAGCTGTATGGGAAATTCACATTTAGAGTTTGATGGTCTGGTTAGACATATTGTTAGACATTGTTTTACTAAATTATATATTTAAGGGAATATTTGCATAGAGTCTTGGAGGCTCAGGATAACCTGTTCCACATTTCCTCCATAATGTTAAGGGAAGAACCTGCAGACATTCTTTAAATCCTTTAAATCTTAAAAATCCAGTATCATGACTACCTACTCCTATTGGTAGAACAGCACCAGAGAGACAGAAATCTGTGATTATTCCTTCCTTTTCATATTTTGTTCTCTTTTAATTAACTTTCATAGTCCTGCCATTCCCTCTATTTGACCTCTGCTCCTATTAGAAAAGACAAATGAACAAGAAAGGCTTCAGCTACCAAAGCTCTGACAATCACTGTTTTCATTTGCTTGGAAGTTATATCTCCATTCCCAACCCTCAACCTCTTTGTGCTTTTCTGATCAGAAGCTCTGCTGGGTGAGAGCTGTCTATTTATCTGTATTTGAACAGCACACAGCACTATTCTCACTGGAGCCTTTGGGTGTTACCATCCTACAGTAATTATGTTCATTAGCAACAACAAAGACGAACTATATTTGAAAAATTAAATGAATGTACAGTGCAGGTCACGCCTGGGCTTCTGAGCCACCCTTTCTGTTAAAGGTAGTTTTCATTTTAGCAATTTGGAATAGATTTTGAACTTTTGGGCACTGAAGGAGCTCACTCCAATGATCCAAACACCTCTACTTTTCAACACAGTTGTTTGTGGGTTTGTTTTGTGTTTTTTATTTATTTATTTATTTATTTATTTATTTATTTTTAAAATAGTGATAATTTATCAAAAAAGAAAACCAATATTTAACCATAATTTCTTCATCACTGGGGTTCCCTATACTTTCCTTAAAAATCTTCACTTTCTAAGCTTTAACTCACAGTAACATGCAACTCAAAGACGATGCACAGACATTTTGATACATACTGAGATCGACAGAATTAGATAACAAGAATTTGGAATGCAGTGCCTAGGTAGTTAAATGGATTCCGAAGGCTGATTTGGCCTCATGTACAAGGTGTGATGTTATCTGAATAAATTTTAAAGCGAAACAGAAGACATTGGCCTCAACTGTTGCAGCAGAAAATAATATCTAAACAGAGACAAAAAAAAAAAAAAAAAAAGACATTTTAAAATTAGTGAGGTGAAACTTAAAGTTTGTTCAGTAGGTGGCCTACCAATTAATTTAGGCAGAAGAGAAATGTGTTAGGCAGGAGGCAAAGAAGCAGCACTGTTTTCATGATAAAAACACTGTTAGAGCTATCTCTAGTTCTGGTCTCTGTTTCCCATAGTTATTTATGCATATATTAGGCATCAGTACTTAAAAAAAACCCCAAAAAAACAAAAAAAAACCCAAAAAACCAACAAAAGCAACAAGCAGAGCACATGCTCAGCCAAGTTTCCCACATTCTGGGGTACTGCTCCCCTAGTTTCATTATTGAGTTCACCTGGACAGCAGTACTTGGCACAGCTGAATAATGATTATTTAGGTGGCTATGTTCAGGGCAGGTGTTGGTCTTCTGAATCGGATGGAAACTCTTGCAGTTTGCCGAGATGTTCACAAGCATCTCTGTGTTTTCTGTTGATTACATCCAAGTAGTTCCTCTCAGTTATGGGAAATGAACCTCCATATCAGTACTATGTTATTTGAATAAGTCATGCCACATATCACATATTCGTGTTGAATATCACACTGATTCATGAGGCTAACAGATGAAGGCTTGTGTCAATTCCATCACATCATATGTAGAGCTGTAGTGTTTCTGCCCTCATGCTTTTTGTAGAGAGGACAATCAGTTGGGTGTTCTGAAATGGTGTACAAGTCAGACATCTTTACAGGCTTGGAAACAAGAGGAGGCAGTCTGAATTGGACCCTCAGTTATAATTTCAAAATATGTTCAGTAATGGAAAATCTCCTGCTGCTACAGGTTGTTTATTTCAGCGGTTAATTATCCTCACTGTTAAAAATCTGTGTTTTCTCATGTATTTGAATTTGTCTAGCTTCAGTTTCCAGCCCTTGATTCTTGTTACACTTTTCTCTGTTTCATTAATAAAAGCTTTAGTGCTTTCTACCCATGAAAGTACTTATGCACTGTAATTAGACCTGGCAGGGAAATTGTTTTCTTATCTCACAAAAGGTTTTGTCATTTTGCAACATTCAGGAGAATAATTTAATGGAAGAGTCTGAAATGTAAACTGAAACCAAATACAATTGTGCTTCACAATAAAGAAACAATATTGAACTGCTTCACAAGAAAGGAATAATATTGAAATATTTTGTGCAGATTTTGACTGCTGGATTTTTTTAGATTTCTTTTTAATGATATCATGATGTTTCTAAATCTCATGCCCATTAACAAAACTGATCAAGCTCTTTTAATTCTCTCAACCTTAAAGATTTTCCTCCACCCCCAGAAGCGCACTTGCAATTCTTTTTATTCATGGGCTTGCTTAGTAACAGTACAGGTTTTTCAATTTTTTTGTTACTGATCTTAAAACGGGTTTCATTTCAACTCAGAAGTGCTGTACATGGGAAAAAAAGACCAGCTTTATAAACACTGGTTTCTCATCAACACGTGAAAGAGTTAAATTTATCTTTTCCTCATAACACTGGTTTTGGAGCTCATGCTGGGTGTTGTCTTTTAGTCTGCCCTCTGCTCTGTCTTTGTCTTATTGGATGTCCAAATCCTTTTTTACAATCTCTCCTTTACACCAAGCAATCTTTCCATTTTGTAACAAGAATTAATATTTTTAAACTTACATTAGGACATCACAGTCAGACAGTACTGTTTTGATTTTTTTTCCCAAGTAAGCCATATGTGACCCATAGTCACAATCTACTTGTCCTTTATATTAATTCCCCCACAGCCTTTTACATCTGCTATTCTTGTTATACCTCTTTACTTTGTCTCAGAGAGACTTTTTTTTTTTTTTTTTTTTTTCTTTAAATGTTATTCTTCATCTGCTCTAATCCTGTGGACCAGCTGGCTAAAAGCCTCTCTAATATGCTTCAGTGATTCTCCTAGGAAGACCTTACCATGATTTGTCTTTCTCATCAGATATAGTCTCAGATATTTCCCTTCAGCTAAATGCTGATTTATATCAAAACATCAGAATTTACCACAGGATTTTCACTGACTATAACTGGTTTGCCATTCTCACTAAATTTTATTTATGTATATCAGAGAAAACAGGAAGGACAAGCTCTAACAGAAACAGATTTAAACATCTTCATCCTTTTAACATGGTTTTCTGTCATCTGAATCAGATTCTGACATCAGAACATGCTATTACTTGAACATTTAACAGGAGATTTCTTGTGTTTAAGAAAGATGTGGAAAAGATTGTGACTCACCTATTTAGAATTTTTTGTTATTCTGCTCCTGGAATCACACATCGATTTACTTCTTATTATCAAATCTAACAATCTAATGCAACACCAATCTAATGTAAGTAGAATTCAAATATATTTATGAAAGCAGAGAGTAACAGAATTTACATATTTAAGAATAAAATCTAGAGAAGATTATGAAGGTGACTGAACCACTAAAATGATGATAAGAAAACTGCTACAGTTTTCTACATTTCCCTTAGGGTTCTCCTTTCTGTCATATCTATACAATACAGATAAGTACAGTTTCACTTAACTGATGCAGCCCTACAAGTAAACTTATATTATTTACATCTTGCAGTATTATCTAAGTATTTCTCTGCAAATGATCATTCCAAGTATCTTTTAAAAAAAATTCAGAGAAGTTCAGAAGCACATCAAACTATTCACCCAGTCAAAAATGTGAGTTTTAATGCATTACATCTATTAAAAGTTCAGGCTTTACTCACAGCAAAATGGTTTTCCTTGCACACTACGTGACTATATAGGTATTTCACTGTACAAAGGAAGACTGCATTCCTGACTCCGAGAAAACTAGGTGAGCAAATTATCCTTTTACCTGTGTTTTGCTGGTATGAGGCTATTAAAAAGCTCAGATAAAAATTATATCTCACACACAGATCTTATAAGGGTGCAGTTGCAAGGAAGCCTCCATCAAAATACAGAAGAGCACAAGTTATAGTAAAAGAAAAATGACATCAACAAGACAAATGACAATGTCAATAAGGTGAATACAGCAGTGAGAAGAGCCAATCAACAGCATATCTACATGACGGTACAAGTGACAACACTGAACCTGCCAGCCCAGATGCCTGACAATTCTGCTAGGGAGCCAAAAGCATTTGCTGAGAGAAAAAAATATCTTCACAATTTGACATCTCTGCTGCAGAAGATAAGGAGTATGAGTACTATAATGAGCTGAGAATAGTATATGGCCTATTCCCCCCAAAAGGCATAGAGTTGTTAGGTTTTTTGTTTGTTTTTTTGTTTGTTTTGTTTTGTTTTGTTTTGTGTGTGTGTGTGTGTGTGTTTGTTTTTTGTTTTGTTTAACAAAACTTCAATTTTGAAAACAATTGAGTGAATTGGTGGGAAAACACTTAAAAAAATGTCACCCCCGTCCTCCCAACCCCCACCTCAAGTGAATATGTTAAAGGACCTTAGTATTAGTTTTTTATTAGTAGTCACTCACCACGAGCACAGGTATGTTTGGGGCAAGGAATCACCGTATATATAGTAAGTGAAGAGTTTTATGCTGAGCTTGTTTCACTCTAAATCATGCTCAACCTGACTTTACACAACAACTTTTATTATTTGATATTTTATATTTTACTGATACGAAATTATGAAACATGTAAAGAGGTAAAAAAGACTGTCTTGGAATAAAGCTTTTGAAATTATGTGTCAATTCAAAAACTACTTTTACTCTTTTTTTACTCTTCTTTTACTCTTAACATAATGACCCCCCTTCAGCCAAAAAGTCAATACGATGTTCCTTTATCATCAGAATAATTGGCTATTCAGTGCAATTATTTCTTGTACATCTAGATGTATAAAGGCAATTTAAAATGAAAACATACTTTTTCCACTGAGATTTAGAATACGTGGGTGATTTTAGGATAATCAAATGTCAACGGAATTATTTCATTTCCATTCTGATTTATTACAGCTATTAAAGCAGAAGGTAAAGCATAATAAAGCTATCTGCTTGGTATACCCAGGAGCTATTTTTCAACACTAAATAACAACCATATTAATTATTTTCACCGGTAAAAATCAGAAGTTAGGAAGAAATGATTGAAATCTGAAAAGAATCTTTTCAATATAATAATTTTATATCTTACCGTATAGACATTTTAAGCCAATAGAATTTTTTTTTTTTTTTATTTTATTTTTTTTAGTATTCTTTGCCTATGGAATTATTTCACTGATTACCATCTAGCTTTGAAAGGAGCTGACACTATGTGTGAAATCAGAGGAAAAAAGTCAGGTCATAAATGAAAAAATGCATCATGGTGGAAATAGGAGACTGACCTTTTATAGCAGCACTAATGAGAATCACTCTAATAGCTACCGTAACCAGACCTATGAAAACAAATGCTCACAGATAATATGTTTTAGAATATTTAGACACATCTTACAGTGTGCATTAATGTCAGACATTATTCAAAATCCTTAGTGTTTTAGTGAGATGATTAGGAGTTTAAATATCTTCATATTAATTCTCTGTGAAATGACAGTCAGCAGAGAGTTTGTGAGACAATGGATAAAAAACTACTTGTTTTTCATACAGGAAAATAGTGCAAAGTATTTTAGCTCTGGGATTCAATACTGCACACAGCTTGATATTTTAGAAGCTGTGCAAAAATCTTTTCATCATGTTGAACGAATTCTTCAAGAGAACCAAGGAGGAGTATTAATGCATCGCTGTTCTCTGTAACAGAAAAATTATTTGTTATTCTTCATGTTGTGCAATAACGATTGCTCTTGTTTTGCTTATTTGAAGTGAGACTGTTATCATGGAAGCCATAGAAATCCAAAGAAGTTTCAATGGTTGCAAACATTTTGCAAATAAGGCAGCAAGCCTTGGAGAGACCATTCATTATGCTGTGTGATAGGGAAGCTAGCATTAAAGAAGTGATGGCAAAGCAGACACAGCAGTATCACAAAACTAGGTGCTATACAACACTTCCAGAACTATGTGGAAAATAAGCAGGACCATGAGTAGCAGAACCTGTGAAGTTCAGTTTCCTGTGGATTTGTGTTTTAGTTTGAGGATTCTCTGATGACAAATAAGATTTGAAAGCACACAAAGCACTTTCTTCAATAGTGAAATACAATCTTTCTCTCTCTCTTTCAACAAACTTCTTATTTTTTTCTAAATTTTCAAGAATTTTATATCTACCCAGACTATTAAAACAACCTAGGCAGATTAAACTATTACTAAGATAATGTCTCAAAGACAAATACACACATAAAGCATTTTTTAATTCTCTGTAGGGGTTGACAGATGCATAGGAGTCTAACACACTATCATAGTCAAGAGAGATCTAGTCAATAAAGTCAGTGGAGGTGAGACAGTATTTCAGCTGACTCTCAAGTACATAGGGATTAGCTTGAATAGTCTTAGCCATGAATAAGTGTCTCATATAATTTGAAATCCTTTAGGGATGTTGCCTGGCCTTTGGTAGAACCTTAGCAGGGCATGAGTATCTCACAGGCGCTTTGTCATACCTTACTGTCCTATGTGATATCTCAGGTAGTCTAGGATAGCTTAAATGGCATTAGTCATCACCATGTGAGCAACTGAACCAAGCATCTAGAGGCTATGCAGCTGAATAAAGCTCCAGATTTGTTGACTTCCTGATTACGCTGACTAGGTCTCCTGTGCTGTCTTCAGCTGTTCACCCTTCAGGATCTAGTGACATTTAAGATGCATAGAATACCGTGTCTAGCCCCCAGCTGTGACACTGGGATGGCACAGGTCTTCCATTGTATCACACTGTCTCATGTGTATGTCTTTGATAAAGAAGGGCATCTAAAATGGCACAGAATACTTACATATAGGCAAATCCACTGAGACCCACTGATTGTACAGAAGCCCAGATACATATGGCATATATAGGTACTTATTTCTAGACACATTAATTTGTGTGTATAAATCTAAAATCTGAGTTCTCACCAGAAATACATACACATACAGATTGAGTAGAGGTGAGACCCATTTTCTTGGGAATTTTCTTCATCCATATGAATTCTAAGAATTTGCTAGCTCTATAAGAATAGTATCACAAGAAATTGTGCTGCAGAAAAATAAGAAAACAAATAAACAAAATCAGTGACAGACTAATAATTTATTCCACCTATATATGATCTGCACTCTTATTGTTCAGTACATAGAGAATGCAGTATGGACACTGTTTACTCGCTGAAAGTTTCCAGGCAAATAGGTACTGTAATTCATGTGCATAACAACACAGTTAAATTATAATAAAAATAATCAAAAGGCCAAGATATTTTATGTTTTCCTTTACAGACTTCTGGAGCAGAAGTCTGACAACCTCACAGACAAATTTTTACTATGAAGATACACAAAATTTTTAGCAATGACTAGTATCAATCTTCCATTAAAAAAAAAAGAAAAAAAGTTGTCCTGGGTCTCAATGTATAAAATACCTGAACGTTTCTTCATTTCTGACTGTAGGCCTTACAGAGAAATGCAAGCAGGTTTTAAGTAATAAGAGATGTGAAAAGTGCCTACAAAGAACCAGGAACCATAATTATAGCATGAACCAGAATGCTACTGAGTTATATAAGGATGTTGTTTCACAAAAATCTTTTCTGGGCAGAAGAGAAACTTGGGGGGAAATAGAAATGTAGAAGACATTGACACAGACCAAAGTACAAAAAATTAATAACTAGAGCAACACAAACCAGTAAATGTAAGAAAATCATTACAAACTTACAGTATCACAGTTTTTGGATCCCTGCCACCTCATAATGATTTATCATCATCTTTATCAAAGCCGAAATATTTTCTAGTTGTCACAAGATTCATGGTAGAAAGTCAATAGAGCAACATGAATTAATCACCATGTCATTTTTAATACTAATGTGATTCACATAGTTAAAGAGCCAGAACAGAAGACCAAAAGAATCTACTGCTAATGACACATGAAGGTTTAGACTGGATATCAGGAAGCATTTCTTTACAGAATGGGTTGTTAAGCGTTGGAATTAGCTGCCCAGGGCAGTGGTGGAGTCCCCATCCCTGGAGGTGTTTAAGAGTCGGGTCGACATAGCCTGAGGGATCTGGTGTAGTTGGGAACTGTCAGTGCTAGGTTAATGGTTGGGCTGGATGATCTTCAAGGTCTTTTCCAGCCTAGATGATTCTGTGATTCTGCATTTCATAAGTCCTGCATTAATTTCAAAAGCATCACTGAGAATTATTCTTCTTGAGAAAGTGATCTGGGTAGACAAAACCTCAGAGCAGTGCCACTCAGTTCAATGAAACAGAAAATGGGGAAAAAAAATCAAACCAAAAGAAGTCATATCGAAGTGATGCCTTTTTATGATTCCGGAGTATTCTGGATTCTGCATCACACTTTTTTGCATTCATATATTAATACAAATTATGACAGTTTAATGTGTTACTTTTGGTTTACTGTCTCTCAGCATCATATAGATGCTTCTCAGTAACTTTGTAAGTGTCCTTTTAGTATAAGAATATAAATAGCCATAGAACAAACAATTTCTGATTCATCTAACTTTTATTCAAGTATATAATGACTTGTGCAAGCCTGTGTCATAAAACAGTACTATGAGATTATAAATCATTGCAATTATTCTTATAATATCATGTGTTTTTTAAAGAATTTAATAAATGTCTTACTGCACATAGTAGAGCTACTTCTTTTCTGTAAAAACAGTAGTCAAGCAATATATATATGAAGAAATGTGAGAAGTATATTAGTATAACTATAATAGAGCAGCTGATATTGAAAAGATATATTTAATAATGAGAGCATATAATGGGGTATAAATCGAAGGAGGGGAACAAAGAACTTTTAAACAATAAATCTAAGACTTATAAAGAAGGAATTACTGAAAGCCATTTGGTGACAGTTTATCCTTCCTCTGATTCAAGAAGATAACGAAGGTGCTTGAGATAGGAACAAAGTAATATTTGGTTCCTTCGTGGTCCTTTATTTGTTTCAAAATTACTCAGTACAGTGCATACAGTTAGGCAGGATTCATCCAGGCCTTTGAGTGAAATCAAACTAATCCACTGTTAGAATCTTAAAAACATAAATTTTAGGAATACTACTAGGTGGAACTTTTACTGATAGTTTCCCTGAAAAAGGCTACAGTGGATCTGAATATACACATTGGGATCTATTTAAATTCAGTATATGTCTGAAATAAATGCTACCTGAACACCAGTTAATGAAAAAAAGATGCTTGCAGAATATTTTATTTATTTATGTATGTATGTATTTATTTACTATTTATTTACTATTTGTTTGTTTGTTTGTTTGTTTGTTTTACTTTCCCTTATTGCAATATTCTTTCCATCTGCATGGAAAAATCAAAATTCCATTCTCAAGAACTCTAAGATTATTTCTTGTTGCAGTGAAGAGTGGTACTCCAATGTGTCAAATTGCTCTCTGAACAAACAGTCTAGAAAAATTTGCAAATTATTTTTGCTAACACGATCTGACAGAGTTTTGTTGTAGTTTTGTATTGCTTGCTTTCCTTCTGATTCTCAACATTTTTATAAAACTTGAAACATAAGGGTCTTTTTTGGTTTTGCTCTTGTTTTGTTTTTAAGAAGAAAACAGTTTTATTGTGCAATATCAAAATGGATGTTTTCATATTTTCAATATTTGTATGGAAACCTGAGCTAATTGTTTCTGACCTACTGTAGAGAAAAAAGACCTGATGTATCTTGAGTACCTGTTAAATGGAAGTATGACATTCACTATGCACAGTCTGGATCTTCAGAATTAACTTAGTTCTGCAGGAAATAATTTTTGCTTTGGGAACATAATGTCCAAGTTTCTGTTATTTTAAGTACTTTTTCTGAACTTTGTTCTAGGGGTAGAAACATCTGTGATGTAAGTTGAATTTCAGCTACTCCTTAAAGTTATATGGTTCATCAGAACTCACATTTAATGTCTAACTTCATGAACCTAATTAGAAAGGCTTCTGACAATCACATCCAATGAAGAATTATATATTTAGAGAAACTATGGTCAACAAAGATTTTTATTTTAATCACCCAACTTGACAGTAAGCCATTGACATATACAAATATTTATATACATCATTTGTTAATGATTTATATTTGAGTAATCCCATTGATCTGGGATATTGCGTCTATACCTAAAAGATTTTTTTAGAGCTGGTTTGTTTGTTTGGTTTTTTAAAATTATTATTTTAATTAAAGTAATTTAACATTTTGCTTTGAAGAATTTGCCAAAGCACAAGACAATCTAATACCCACCATTAGCTCCAGTTTATTAATCTGCATTTCATTCTCCAGGCAGAGCAGGGATTAAGAGGCAAACAAACCATAAATACCTGAGTAGTTCTAATTCAGCAAAACCAGTATTAGTTGTATAGTAATGTCATGAATGCACCACCCGTCTTTGACATTCCAACATTAAGCTATTCTACGGGATTTCTGAATCAAAAGAGTGACTCATCTATTCTTATTTTCAAAAAACTCACAACAGAACATATAGATTTCATCGATATGTTTGTGACTGTGTAGTTTTCTGTTATTTTGTTTAAAGCACTATATAATCTGTTGTATCAAGATTTTTAAAATTATGGTTTAATCTTCTGTATTTTTTGACTGGAAAGAAGTTAATGCTCATTTTGGATGGACAGAGAATCAGAAACGGTTATAGGCTTTAAATACCATGCTCTTCTAAGTTCATTTGACTGCAAAAGGAATTAAATTGGCCTTTAGTAATGCTGATCATCTGTTTTTTGTGACCTTTCAACATATCTTATTTGGAGTTAAGATGAAAAAAGAAAAAATTCAGATATGTAATGAGAACTGGTATATTATGACATTCAATATCTCAGTAGAAAACAATGTAAAAAGTTTGATGATAATAAAAGCCAAAGTTTTGTTCAGTTTTCTGAGTTCAATGGATTTTTAAATCAATGTTAAAAATTATTTGTAAAATATATTTCCCATTAGACCAAGAGAATTTGTATTAAAAATAATCATATTTAGAGCTTTGAATAACATCACAGAATGATGATTTGTAGATAGAGATTTTTGTTTGTCATCTTCAGTTCTGGGAAATACCTGTTCCTTTCTTAATTACAGGCATTAAAGAAACAAACCACTTGCATTTCCCAGGCCAATAAAACCCAAAATATTATTTATTTAAATTGCTTAATTAACTGTTATGTAGCTGAAGTAAGAAGGCAAATTTTAGAATTAATGCACATGAAAACATGAAAAATACATGGCATAGTGCTGAAATGTAACATGCATTTCCTTCTAGTTTTAAATAGGTTATCAGTAACTCTTCTCATTCCCAAATTAATCAACGACTAGACACTTCAATGTTTAGAGAAAATGAACACAAAAGGAACTCGAGTGGAGCTAAAATGAATTTATTTGTTTTACTTGCATGAATATTCATCAACATTTATTGTCAGTGTTCAGTGAATTCTGCTAGTTAGAAAATGCATATGGTGACCCCTGTGGATCTCTCTTTATAATGCAGGACATCAGATGAGTTGCTTCAAGCTGCACCATGGGAATTTGAAGCTTGCAAGACATCCTAGCCTAAAAATCTATGAAGATTACTATGCTATTACAGTATAGTATGAGTGAAGTGTATTATCGCTATTAGTGTCAATACCAGTCAGTTAAGAAAGAGAGGCTCCAGAAATCATACACACCTAAGTACAAAACACTGGAAAACAGAAAGGAATAAAATGAAGTAATCTGTCACAGTGATGGCTCTTCCCCTTTTCCTGACAACATAATGCTGAAATGGAGCTACACAACAGTCTAACAAGGAGTTTGGCTGGTCCTAACAATATGAAATATCTGATATGGGAAGTCACAGTTTTGGTCATTTTCAGAAGATTTTGTGACAGAATTGATAGAAACATGTCTAAAGATTTATGTTAAAAGAAACTGGAACTGAAGGTATGAACTGTAAATGCATACTGAAGGTATCTAAGAACCTTATAAGAAGCTAGGACATGCTTCATTAACTTTTTATTATTATTATTATTATTATTATTATTTAAATTATTTATGAAGACAGACAAACAATTTCAGTTCAAATAAAAGATTGCTTGCCAGATTTGGGTGTGTTTTGATAATGGGAGTACAGATATATATTACTGTTCACTTTATTTTTACCCATCTTCACAGATCTTTCTGAATATTCATTGTTTTCAGTACTGTAGTAGTTCTTCCTGCAGTTAAGTGAAAATGGATTTTTGACACCCTATAAAAACCTTTCCTAAGAATAAATATTAAAAAAATATGTAAATTTCACATAGATTTTTGTCAAAAGCTTGGAATCCTTTATTCTTATTACTTGTTCTTGTTAATTCTAATATATTAAAGTAAATGAGTACCATTGTAACAGTTGGGTTGCCCTATATATTCTATTATTAAAGAAATGTGGTATAAAAAAGAAATCTGACAGTATAGATACTTCTAGGTTGTTTACCTGACCTTTACTTGAAATTCCCAACTTGGAAGTAAATTTCCAAGCCTAGCACCATGTTGCCCTGACATGCAGAGAGAACAATATGATCTTTGCCCAGTATTTTTAGACCCTTTCTTCAATCAAAATGACTAAGAAAGGTGTCAAGCATGAGATGCAACACTAGGAAGGATAGTTAGGTCTGAGAGAAAAGATAGCTGTAGCATACTGAAGTTATCATGCTTTTCAGAAGCCTGCACTATTCCACTCTTTTAAGTTACAGTTATCAAGGTTTTCCCTTAGTCATTCACATTTAAAGGATAAATCTTATGAAGTTTCCAAAGATAAAAATACTTTTGGCCTAATTTTCTAATGTGCTGACACCCACAGCTGCCTGTGAAATCAGTGCAGGGTTTGGGTGTCCAAGACCTTTGAAAATCAGGCCACTTATTTTTAATTAAAAGCAAGAGGAAGAAATGTGGGGAAAGAAGACATGTATAACAATGTCTAGGCAGTTGGAGTTCTGTGACCTCTGCTTCTTATCCTTCTCATAATTGTCATGCTGTTACCTTGTGCTCTCCTCATCTGTTTCTTGTATCCACCCAGTTTTAGTTTACTCTTAGTTCATAACTTTTGGGGCAAGGGATATATTTTAATGACAATGGTGTACAGGGCACAGAACAAACAGGCTTTGATATCTTGCCAAATACTTTCACTCTGTCCATAATATCAATTAATAGCAACAATAATCAGACAAAGACTTCATAGCTTTGAAATGTGAAGCATTTTCCACAGGTACTGAGCAAAATGGGAAAGAAGATTGTCTCTGCAGATCTCCAAGAGCAAAAGGATATCTGTGTTGGTGTTGATCCTGGACAATACATAACATAGGCTGCCATCCAGCCATGCTTGCATCACAACCATTTAATGAGTTTAATGATTTTACGAGGTGGTAAAAAATTGCTACTGCTAGAATGGGCTTTCTAAAAGCAGTAGACTTTAAGGAAATGAATCTATACTTCTCTGTATTTTTATTAAATACACAGCTTTTTCTTTAATAGATCCTTTCTGAAAAAACCTTGCTTTCTGGATGTAATTTTCAAATATTGCTGGTTGCCTCTTGACACAGCTGCATTTTTTTTTTTAATTTTCCTTAGATAGACATGACAAACATGGAACTATTTTTATGTAATTTATCTTGCATTTCACGTTCACTGGTGAAATATCCTGTAGACATAAACATTGTATTGTGAAATCCTTCCCTCAGATTTTTGGGTTTGCTTTTTTAATTTTGGGTGTTTGGTTTGCACATTTCTCATTCTGTATCTAATAGTCCCTTACTGTATATAGTGCCTTAAATGCTACTGCATTTTTTTGTTCTGTTTGTGAAGTTAATAATAACTGTTGTGTTGACAGATATACCTGATGCCACATTATGATTTATAACCTAATGAAGTAAAATAGTTGTATACACTCACAAAGTCTTTCCAGGTAAAACAGGCTAAAAGGCCTGAAGACATGTAATTACAGTCAATAGAGAATTTGAGAGTCATGAAAAATTGAGAAGAGAGAGAAATGAAAAAAAGAAGTGGGAAAAAAAAAAAAAAAGGAGTTGAAAGCAGTCTAAGAAAAGCCTGAGGCGTCTGAAGACAGTCATTACTGAGGCAAGACAAGAGATATACTAAAGATAGGTAATGTCAAGTGGGAACTGTAATGAGCCAGAGTTAAAGCATGGCTGCCTGCCTCCTAAAAGCCAAATAAACTACTGTAAACCTACTAAAGCTTTTTATTTTGCTGATGGTTATCTTTGGCAGGAACATAAGATTCCTCTTATATACACACTTGAGAAGGTAGGGTGTTCTCTGCCAAAATTCTGGGAGCAACCATCATTAATGTTAAATGGTTCTTGCAGGAAATGAGGAGAAAAAGATAGGGTGAAGGGGAAAATCTCCAATGCATAATGGCTTATTAATAACCACAGGTATTTCTTACATCTGACATTATCAGCACAGGGAGTTAAAGCATATCAGTCGGCCTAAACATCCATTGTTAAATTAAGAACTTATGGATGAAAGAAGAGGAGGAATAATTGTGTTTCGGAATTGTGCATTAGAATATTCCTATTATGTCTCTTGATCCCAAACCCATCTTAGAAAAAGCTACTGGCGCAAAGAACAATCTACTGATGGATCAGCAGTGGCACACATGTAGTTGTGCCTATCTGGTGTGTATCTGTTCGATTTTAATTTTTTTACATAGCCAAGTTTTCAAGTCAGAGCTGATGCAGACAAAAATAGAGTAAGTCATATCTCTAGGTAGTATAATGCTTTTTCGTAATAAGAACCTAAGCAATCCAGCCAAGGCCACAGCTCTTATTCTCTGCTTTTAACTGAGTTACCCTCAGATTGCCTTCAATTATCCACAACTGGAGACTTTTAGGGAAAAGTCTAAATTGCCTTAAAATTGATGAACACAGAAGGTACTGCTAGCTGAACACTGTTATTTTTAATTTTTGGTCATGTATTAAATAGGGGTCTTTTTCAGCTCATGCAATTATGTAAGAAGAAGGGGAGGAGAAATAGATAGTTAATTTTTAATGACAGTAATGTAGTATGTAATTTGTAACCTCAACATATATTTCAGAAGTTTGGAATTAGATTCATTCAAATGGTAATAACAGCGACACAGGTAGTAGTAGGAGGCATTGATTTAGTATCTACATGATGACTTCATTGCATGTAGAGCTCCTAATGTTATGTCAATACCTCTTGTGTAGCTATGCATTCTTAATTTTTAAATGAAAACACATAATCCTTCCACTTTAACCAACCAAATCTCTTTCACTCCATTCTGTATAGTAACTGCAATAGAAATTCCTCCTGTGATTTAAAAAAACCCCATACATTTACTTGAGAACTCAGAGATTTAGTCTTACATTTGGCTTCTTGGTGACAAAGTATTTAATAGTTTTAAGACTCTACTTTTTTCCTATAGTCCTGTCATTATTTCATTTGGGCAAAAGATAATGCTTATTTGTAAGCTGTTTCACTGTGGATCTATGAGACCCTCCTTGATACACAAACCCAGTAACTGACCTACAGAAGTAATGACTGGTGAATCTGTTCCTGTAAATGCCATATATCTTAATTTCATTGTGTAATTTTTGAACGCTACAGAAATGGATGCTGAAGGAGAAAGAGTGATTATAACAGCACTAATAACAGAAACAACATATGCTTGATGTTTTGGGATTCATCTCTATAAAAAGGGACTGGGTATACATAAAATTATTATTATTCTATTTTTTAAAATATTCAATTTCTGTGAATAACATAAATATTTTCATAGATGAGAAAATAAATTACTTTAGAACATGGAACTATAAAAGAGAGTATAGCAATATTTATAATAGGCAGGAATCTAAGAGTCTAAATTTTCATGTTTCCTATACTTCTCAACTGATTATTTTTGACCTCAGAAGTCATCCCTGGTAGGTTCCTCTCAAAATAGATATCTAAATAAATAAATAAATGTCTTTCTCAGTTACATAAACATGAACCTGACATAATTTCAATGACACTGACTATTTTTCTCCCTCTTCAGACTATTTCACATTACAATAAGTTTAAAAAGGATAGAATTTTTTAAAAAGTTTTGCATTCTATTACTTGGATTTATTACCACTAACTTTAGGCATTTTATTGAAATACCTCAGTAGGAAGCCCAGTTGCTGTGCACATAGTCAAGGCAGAGTGAAAGATGTGGGTGACTTCCTAGGAGCTGAATAAAATTCAAGAGAACTTGCCTTTATCTGTTGATTCAGGCAAACTGCAGATCATCTTGTCAGATTAGGCATTTATGTCTGTTTTCAAGGTAAAATGACAGAAACACTAAAAAGCCACTAAATTGAGGCATTATTTTTAGAGCTTTTGCTCATGGCTTAAAGAAGTAGGTGGAAACTGAAAGAAGCAGACAGGTACCCAACTTTTTAGGGCTACTAATCTATCTGTTTCTTGGAAAGGACCCTCCTATATAATTTAAAGTTCTTGCTTTCCAGATCAGTCCTATAAAACATGATAAAATCACAGATAGATTAAAACTTATGTATCTATTATACTCACTGGGAAAGCCAGCTCCTCATTTCTGTTTTAATTCTTGTTTGCTTTGACAAGACCAATAAAGATGGCATTGACTGTGTTAAATCTACAAAAAGGGTAAACCTGCTGTTCTTACAGCATCAGAATGTAATTCCGAATGTAGCTTCTGCATATGACTAATAGGCTTACATTTTTAAAAAGTATCTGTCATGAATTATACTACTTAAACAATTCCGGGCTGCTGTAGCCAACCTACTGCTGATAGTGCTTAACTAAAGTCAACAAAAAGAACTATCTGACTGATACTCTTTGTTGAAACATTAATTCAAATTTCAGCTGTAAATGTAATAAGTTCTTTAATAAAGTAACTCTGCCGTCTATCAAAGTTTGCAGAATTCTGTTCTGCCCAAACTGGAGTATATAGATATAACCACACATTATAATGAAGATTAAAACAAAATAAAAATGGAGATAACATCTGAAATTTCTTAGTTTCCATGTTTTAAATAATATTGCTATTATATAAATAGACTGATATTTATTTTGAATATTTTTTTTCCTATGCCAAACATTTATTTACACATACCTGTTCTTAGACTCAAAAAAGCCAAGCAGATACAAATGTCACAAAAAGGCTTAAAATGTTAAACTGTGTTTGTGCTTGGCTTGGATGATGCAACCAGTGGGCACTAAGTGCTTGGCAATGAGATACTGTGCCATTCCCTGTATGTATGCTGATAATCAAAGCATTGTATGGAGTGAATGCCACTTCAGTTTTATGTGCTTTTTATGTGACGTGGCATATCAAATCTGCCAAGCAGAGGACCATCTGGAAATAGGTCATCAGAATGGATTCTGTCACCCTCTGACAGACAAGAGGACAAAGAACAGAGTGGGGGAAAACCCACCCCACCACCACAAAACCTGGCCATTTACCAGCAGAGATTAAGTACAACGAATCCAGTCTTAGTCTGTATACTGGAATAACATGTTATTTAATAACAGGCATAGATATACTCAAGTGAATTTAAAAATTCCTTTTAAATGTACTCCCTTATGGAAAAGCTGGTTTTTGTTTTCTTGTTTCTTTCAGTCCTAAAAGCACAAATCTTTCTGGGCATAACAGAAGTGTTATCGTTTTTTCCTCTTCTTTTTCTTCACCTAGGGAATAAAAGTGTTTTTTAAAAGCTTCACAGCCTGATGTTCAACACATATTGTAGAAACACTCACAGACAGATTTTTGGTAAGTGTTCTGAAGCCATTAGGCTACTGTAGTTCAGCTGAGAAGATATTACACAATCATATATCACTGGAAAAGTTAACTTGTGCTCTAAATGTCATCCAGTTATTAAAATACCACAGTTTCTGATAGTCTGACCAAAATGAAGACCTATGAAAAGTGGTTATTTTCACTTGTTTGTTGGTTTTTTAAGGCAAATTTATCATTTATATAGACATTCTTATCAGGAGTGGATTATAGATGGAAAATCCTTATGTCAGAACTGAAGGGTTAAAGTGCGCTTTCAGTTGTAAGTCTCTGAGGAGCAAAAAAATGCTCTGCACTTTGTATGACTGAGAAACAGACATAGACTCCCATTGAAGACAGTCGCAATTTGAAAATATGAACAAAACTAATCACAGAGTGGTCTAATGATATACTACACTTCTCCAAATAAATCAATTTAAGAACATATTTACACCAGCTCTGTGATGAACTGAAATCACTCAGGTGGACATGACTGTACTTCTAGTGTGTAGACTCAGTCAGGGACTATTATAAATCTCATTCTCTCGCTCTGTCTCTTGTTTGTTAATTCCTGCTATTTTTTTTGAACACTGCTTGGAAAACAAGTGTTTCTGAACTCTAGAGAGATTTGAGAGAATTACAAGGTAGAGTTGGAGTGGAGATGTTGTTGGAGAGAAGAAGTTGTTGTCAAGAGAAGAAGGATTGCTGATTAGCCTAGCAATGAAGTAAAATTGGTATTTTTAATTCTCTGAAGTTGTTTATTGCAGAGGAGAAAAGATCTAGACATTTCTTTTTTTTTTTTTTTTTTTTTTTTTTTTTTTTCTTTCTTCTTTCCCTAATAAAACAGCTAATATATTAAAAAGAAAATTATACTTTAAGGAAACCCAGGACATCCTTTTTCATAATGCAGTTCAGGTTTGGTTTTAAAGCTGTTGATGCTAATGTGATTTATGTGGATGTACTAGAACTGAAAAGTAGCGAGAGTGCAACAGTTATGTAATATGCTAGTAACTCCGGGTATGTTCTTGCTTGTCTAATAACTATTGGATGTATTTTATTGTTTTCCCTTTGTAAAGATCATATATCAGAATAATTATATAAAATATTGAGGTGAAAATTCCAGGGGAAATAACTTCTTCAGGCATTTCCCTTAAGTATCTTTGAAGAAATATTATTTTGAAGAATACAACCAAAAGAACCAAGAAAAGTTTAGAGCATGTGCCAGTGCTGAGGAGCTCTTTGGGAAGGATAAGAAGACAGGAACTCCCCTATAGCCACAGAGCAGAAGACGCTGAAATGAAATGAGACCTTTCAGACTTTGTGGTAGCATTCTAAAATGAGCAAGCACTGTTCCCAAATACTTAACAGATCTCTTTCTGTGTCCCTTTAACTTAACCCAATCCAATAGATCTGTTAGAGCAGTTAAATAAGATATGAGATACAAAGTGAGATACCCTCTCCGGTTTAATTAATAAACTATCGGTTAATCCAGGGTGATCCAAATGATCTCTAAAGGGCTATTTACTAGTTTGTTGATGAGTTTCTTTTTAGAAAATGCATTCTTGATAAATATTTAGTTTCTATATTTCCATAAAGGGACAAGGTTAGTAAATCAATCTTTTACAAACAGGGAAAAAAGGGTAAAGAGGTGAAATCCAGAGTGGGGTTCTTTCTATTTTACACATCCCATCCTCCTCTATAGAACTGAAGATTAATGGATGACATGATGATATTTTCTACTTCAAAATACAGAAATATAGAATTTAATCTTTGTTGCCATGACACCAACCAAAAAATGGGTCAGATGTTGCATTAAGGAAAAATTTTAACTGAATTTTAATTTATCTATATGACCTCTTTGATTATATTTATACATATTAGTATATATTATGAACATATAGATCTATATATATTTACACTGTATATATTTGCTGAAACAGAGGACAAATTTAATCCCCCTTTTATAGACAGAGAACTGAAATACAAAGAAAATAAATACCTCCTCAGTGGTGAGAAGGGGAAGTGTTATTGCCTATCATACCTTGGTCTAGATGATCAGCAACACATCTAGGGTTCAGCATGAGAGATCTGCGTTCCATATTGAATTTAATTTTGACATATGCAGTAAAGAAAATGGTTACCAGGGTATCAGTGCTATGTTCCCTAAAGAGCTGTGGCAGGTTCACACACCCAATGAAAATAGGGCTTTTTGGCTGCTGAAGTGCCTCCAGGTCAGACTCGGCCTGGGGATCAATGGAGTCCCCTGCGGGAGACATTTGGGGCTCGTCCCCTGGAGCAGCAGCTGCGGTCGAGGACTCTCCCCTTGGGTCAGGACGCTGCTCAAGGGAACTCCTCGAGGGGCCTTGGGTCGGGACGCTGCCCTGAGCAGGTCCTCGAGGCTGAGAGCCCTCACTTGTCAGGTGAGGGATAAAGCGTTTTGCGTTGTTAAACTCTAGGGAGTGGGGCTTTGTTCTGCATTTTGGGTTGTTCTTAAACCCTAGGAAGTTGTTCTGTTCTCCTCTCACAGACATTAGAACTTATAATTTGTGGAGGGCTAGTTAACTGTGTTGACAATAAATTTCTAATTTTTGGTGTTTGCTTGTTTATTTGAGATCCTCAGTAACAAGAGGAAATAACATGCAAGAGGCAAGATAAAAAGGCAAAGTATCTTGAACAGTAGGATGTAGAGACTGAAAATCAAGCCAAGGAATATTTATATTATGGATTGTAATGAAGAAGTAAGTGGATTTAAAAAGTATGCTTATTTTCTTAGGCTGATTTTTGTAGGAAGATTTCTCCCAGTGTATAAAGATAATATATAATAAGTTTGAAGAAAGACAGAGAAGGTGAAGTTCATCTGCAGCAGATACAGAGATTAATGAGAGCCTAAACAAATCAAAGCAGGACAGAGAAAAGGGAAGAATGACCTCTTAGACAAACTATGTGTGCAAAGAGGGAGGAAAGAGAGAAAAAACTGGATTTGGACCAATCAGCTAAAAAAACTCTTAACAGCACAGAGAGGGTGCAGCACTGTTCAAGAACAGCAAAAGTCCACTAATGAAAAACTACTGAAGAGAAGTATTACATGTGTTTTGAGCTGTATTATTTTTAAATTGACCAGGAGACCTGAGAAAGGAAAAGTCTGAGAAATATGTGGTTTTGGTTAGTAATCATGCAATGAATAGGAAAATAGTCATGAAGTTGGAGGGAAGAGTAAAAGAGTGCAAAAAGAGAAAAAGGTAAGGAAAACAGCAGTGCTGATGGGGAAGATAAGTGCCCTAATATTTGACCTATGAAGTTTTGTATGGATCTGTGTAATTTCTCCTGCACATGCATAGAAGATAAGTTTATGAATAAATTCCAATGGCTTTATTTAAGATGCTGTCATGCAATAATGTGCTATATCATACAGCAGGTAGAAAAAAATGCTGAAACATTAGCTAAAGTAGCATTCTGTTAAGAAGTAAAGGAAGAGATTGCTTGGCGTTTCTATACCATTTATTTCATGGTATAGGAAGCAGGCAAAACATGGGCTCCACCTTAACTAAGATCAGTCCACTGCTAATAGATTTTTAATCTATTTGCTGGTATAATAAATAAGCTATAATTGAACTGATTATCTTGCTCCTTTTCTGTGGAGCCTGTTCCTAAAAACATCACTAGAATATTTGATTCCTCCCTAGAAACAAACTTTTAAACCTGTTTAGGGAGCAATTAAAATTAGTGTGAGATGATGCTAAATAGGAACCAGGTAACCAAAATAGAAGTAATTTTTCTACTCTCCACTCCCTTTCATCTAAAGCAGCAAAGGATGAATTACTAGTGCAAATTTAGTGAAAGGAAACTTCATATTTTCTGATAATTCAAACAGTATAATTCCAAATCACCACTTAACACCTATTCACTGAAAATTTTCCTTAGACTGGTTATTAAAGGTCAGATAACATCCTTAATTCAAATGCATGTTTGCACTGATAATGGTATTATGGCTTTGTGTTTTTCCTTTCATGGCAATTTAATGTAAATGTATTTTGACAACAGATATAATTTATCTTCAATGAAGCAAGAGGCTATGTCAGGCAGACTGGGAGGATCTCTCATGTACAGTGCCAGCGTATCTTTGCAAATATTTCTCTTAATTCTGAGGTGTTGGTGAACGATCCTTGAACAAGGTCTAAAATATGACTCATTAAACCCATATTTTGATCTGCTCATTTATTACAGTGCATGAAATAATTGTCTTCAATACTCATGCAAATCATGTATTCACTGCTCAAATTTAATGCTCAAGATTGAAAGACATCAAAAATGGATGAAACTTTCTTTCCCACATAAAATGTCTATGTGGGAAAGAAGGAGAAGGTGGAGAGATTCTGAAAAAAGTTAGAAACTAAAGTTGTTGCAAGCCTGAAGCTAAAGTAACTGATCTCTTGATGACTTACAAGGTGGTCTTATGTTTTGTCTTGCCTAGCAAATCATAAAAGAAATCATACCTTAGCTACACTAGCCAGCTGCCACATTTATGAGTAAGGACTCGTTCTACAAAACTACAGATGGGGAGGTATAGATGTACCTATTTCTGTACAGCAGACAAATACTTATTCACAGATGGCAGGTTAACTCAAATTACCTGCAGAAAAAGTTCATTTCAGCCATTTATTTGGGTGAGAAAAAAAGAAAAAAACCCTACCAAAATAATCATATGATATTTAGGGAAAATTAAAAGTGGGAAGACAGAAGTTTCAGTGCATTATACCCCAGTCAGGCCTTACCCTGAAAGATGTTTGTGTTACTTGACTGATACCTGATTTACATTTTACATGCCAGTTAAATGAATTCAAATACTGCACATATTTTTGTGTAAATATTCAGTTATAAATACAACAAGTTTAGAATCCATGCAGGCATAACAAAGAAAAAGAAATTGGAAATTGATTCAGTATTACATCTCATAAAACAATTAATTTAATACGAGTAATTATTAATTACCTGAAAAGTGTTGCAGAATATTATGCCATACATACAATAAATCATAAAAGTTATCACCATGGTTAAAAAATCATACATTCATTAGCGCTAGAGGCCACTTAAACAGCAGTTAAGTACACAAAGCTGTCAAAAAATATGATTATTATACATCTTGTGTATGATATCAACGTGCAGATGGAAAATGAGGAGGACTGGGAATATTAGGGAGCCTGTTAGGCTGAATAGAGTGTTCCTTAGGCTGAATGTTCCTTGAAATTTTTCCTGCTTTTTGTTTCCATACACTACTGAGAGCAAAGTGTGTTCCTACTACTGCTTCATTTTACCTTAAGACCTTAAGGAGTGGATTTCAGAAGTTAAAAATGGAGCAAGACACCTTGCTTTGCCTTGATGCCTTGAGCCAAATATAAAAGGATTTAGATGTTGCCATGCCAGTTTTAACCTAAACTATTAATTAGTTCTCCAGGACTAGTAACAGATCTCACAGCAGTCAGCTGGGTGCCTGACTTTCGTGCACACTGAATACAGTTCTCAATAACAGTTGCAAGTGGTGTGTTAGGATACTGGAAAGAAAAAAAATACAAAGAGTTAAAAAGGTCAAGGCACCTAAAATTGTCTCTCCTGCATAGGTACAAGGATAATTTGGTGACTGTGTGTCATGGTTTAACCCCAGCTGGCAACTAAGCAGCACACAGCTGCTCACTCACTCATCCCCAGAAGGATGGGGTAAAGAATCAGAATGGTAAAAGTGAAAAAACTCATGGGTTGAGGTAAATACAGTTTAATAGGTAAAGCAAAAACTGTGTGCACAAGCAAAATAAAATAAGGAATTTATTCATTACTTTCCATTGAGCCATCTCCAGGAAAGCAGGGCTGCATCAGGTGTAACGGTTACTTGGGAAGACAAATGTTATAACTCCAACAGTGCCTCATTTCCTTTTTCTTCACACAGCTTTATATTTTCTGAGCATGACTTCATACAGTATGGCATATGCCTTTGATCAGTTGGGATCAGCTGTCCCAGTTGTGTCCCCTCCCAACTTCTTGTGCACCCCCAGTGTACTCGGGGGGGGGGGGGGGGGGGCAGTGTGAGAAACAGAAAAGTCCTTGACTCTGCACAAGCACTTCTCACCAATAACAAAAACATCCCTGTATTAACAGTGCTTTCTGCACAAATCCAAAATGTAGCCCCATACTAGGTATTACGAAGAAAAATATGTCTACCCCAGCCAAAACCAGCACGTTCTCCAACCCTTATTCTATACCTTTTACATCATGCTCAGTTCCCACACTATCCAATACATCATCATTAAACACAGCATGAGGCAGTATCTCCTCAAAAAAAGTGCTTATACCACAAAATTGGACTGTTTGTTGTGGCTTACTCTCCTGTTAAATCCTTTTCAAAATTTCTTGTGCTCACACGGTAAGAAGACCTATACCACAAGGATGTCTGTTCCTACTTTTGAATAAAATGGACTGTGACTTGCATTTTCTGCGGTACTCAGTGTTGTCAATATATGTTAGCTTTGCTCAGAGCATGCCTAGTCAATGGGGCCCATGAGGGAGTGTCCAAACCATGAACCTAAAACAGCCCTGCAAATTAGACAGTTTTTTTTTTTTTTTTTTTTTTTTTTTTTTTTTGTGAAGGAGATTTTCTGCTCATGCAGAGCTTTGACCTAACAAGAATGTTTCTTAGGAACATCTGAGCTGCTTAGTGCCATGGGAGACTGTTTTGCCCAGGAATCTTAGATGCTAAGTTTACATCTTAATTTTTGCATTCTTCTCTTACATAGAGAGTCCTAATAAAGAACTGGAGGCATCTCTATGCAGAATTCCATAGTCAGTGAAGGATGAATTCTCACTAAACCCCAACAGTATGCATTAAATATCTCAAGTCTCTAATAATTTACTATCCACAGCCATAAGCAGACACCATTCTATACCTGAGCTCCTCCTAAGGTTACACATTTCCATTCCATTTCCAGTCCCTTTATTTAATAGTGTTACAATACTTCTTTGAAGCTCTTCTAAATATGTAGAAGAGGGCTAAATTTACTGGGTCAATTATTAATATCAGATTCTTCATTCAGTTCTTTGTGATATCTGAACAAGCAACTGTCAGTATCAGTTTTGTTACTAAGTTGCTGTTCAAGTTTCTGTCACTGTTTAAGTTTCAGGTGATAATGACTCTGACAGCGTTCTGTACAGCTTCTGAGTAGAGAAAAGAGTTAAAGAAAATTCTGCATGGTATACAAGTTATCCGGCTGGGTGATTTTTCTGTCTGCCTCATCTAGTTACCTTTATTACCACTTCCTCCACAAATAAAGAGTTGAGCTTGTCTTTTTGTGGATTTGAGAGTGTAGGCATTTGATCGCTGCAAGGAATACCTTCATTTCGAAGTTTGATATCTTGAATATATTGAGACTCACACAGAAGTCCACAAAGATCTGATTGTGTTCTTTTTGGAGCGATTAGTGTGGATTTGCCTCATACTGCTCCTGATAAGAAAAATGTGGGTGCATATTTACTTCTCTCTGTCTCTGCCTCTGTCTTCATCTCTGTGTAGAACAGATTTTTTTTCCGTTTTCCTCTGGTGCATCGTATCTCTACTTGGTGTGTCTAATTGATTTTTCTATTTCAGAGGATTGGAGCTTTGCCAGTCTTTTAGGGTCTGCCTGAAGCTTTTTATAGATCTCCTCTTCCTGCTCCCTTTTCTTTCCTTATGAATCTTTTCCAATTGTCTCTATTTAAGTATTTTTTCATTTAATTTTTGTCTTCTTTAAGCAGGAGGTGAAAGTAACTACTTCCTTCACGTTGCTGCTTTGGTAGGCTTTCCAGTATAGGAGGGTGAACCCTATTCTTTATTAGAATGACAGATAAAGACTAGATCAAGGGCCTGCTCTGCAGATGTCACAGGGAAGTCACAGGTAATTAAAGAGGGGATGAAGATGTATTCATGTGTGACAGAAGAAACATCTGAAGCAGTTTCTAGTAGTGTCACTGGGATATTACAGGTTTTTACACAGAACGTGGCTTATGCCCTCAGTAAGAACTAGACAACTTTGAAGACTTGCTAAGATGCATGTGGGAAAGTCTGTGAGGTTATTAGGGGTGGGAAGAAAGTGGTTTTTGGTGTTTTCCTTCTATAAATCCCTGCTGGGGTTTTCAGCAAGGCTGTGTTCCAACATGTATAATGTCTCTCTTCCTAGGACCACTGCATGCTTTAATCACTATAGAGTTAAAACAAAGATGAAAAAATTAAAGAAAAAACTAAAAATAATAATAAAAAAATTATTTTCCTCCCAAGTATTTCAGACTAAAACATGGATTTGGAGGTATCCATTTTCATCCAGGATTTTCAATAGCTTAATAATCTTAACTGAATTTGTACTCAGGTTTTAATGAATGTAATAGAATCAACTTAATCTGAGGTCACAGAAGGTGGGAGGGAAGCTTTACTCCAATTAAATTGCATTATACCTTTATTTGACCTAGTCCATGAGTTCAGTACTGATAAGTGAAAACTAAAATTGTCATTTTAAACTTTACACACATGCTTAATAATGGGAGTTTAGAGACATTATACTGTACTAGTTGGATTGTTTTTCTTCAAAGTAGATAAAGAAGAAATAAATATGAAACTGAAATATATGTGCATAAAACCTATACAGCATACAATATGATTTAATAGGTTACTGGAAATGAAATTAAAGCATTAACTAGTCAGAAATCAATATTATAGAAAGCTGCAAAAATGAGGGGCTTTTGTATTATTTACAGTAAGGTCGTAGTTCCATGTGCTGTTAAATTCACTTTGAAATTTATTCAGTCATCTCACCATGTTATTTGATCAAAGGAAAATGGGCAAAAGCATTCTTCTCAATCAAAACTGATCTAAAATTTTTGAAGGGCTAACTTGTTCAACACCCTTTTCATTATGAGCTTATCCTAATTTGTAACTAGAACCTTCTGCGGTATGCTGCAGGCTTTACACATGATAACGTCCCTGTCTTTTGACAAAAATCTAGTCCTCTAATGTCAACAAGATGTTTCTGCCCTCATTTGTGAGAACATATTCCCTCTGTACATTCACTCACTTAGGTCCAGTTCTTTCTGCTGCAGGAAGATTTTCTTTTCCTAAACTGTCTTGATGCCTATTGCTTTAGAGCTCAATGGCCAGACCTATTAGTCTCTATAACCTAAAGACATAATACTACTTTTGATTTTCCAGTTTGAACAGCCGGATTCATCCTGAACAGAAATTGCACACTTAATGATTTGTGCACCCTTATAATTCCAGCTAGACTCAAGTATTAGATCTTCTCAGGTGCTGGAAGAAAGCCTTCTTAAAGAGAACAACTTCTTAGAGTTTGAGGGATGGGATTTTATGCCGTCTCTATACACTGTTAATAGAATACAGATTTGATAAATCTGGACTGCTAAGATGCTCTGTCTGTATTGCAATAGAATAACATTCCTTGTTGGTCTGCAGACTGCTGACTCCCCAGCCTGAACCAGGAAACAAGGGTGTGAGGAATTATTACCAGGAAGGAAACAAAAAACATTTTAGGAAAAAAATATTTTAAAATAATTTTATGGACAATATTTATTCTGTAATTAATTCAGTGAAACAAAACAACCAGAGAAATCATATGAAAGAAATAGCTCTTACTTTATAAGCCATCAAAAAGGAAAGAACAAACAAACAAACAAACAACTTAATAATGAAGTACATATAGATTTCTAAGATATTAAGAAACACAAATAGGTGATTGTCTTCTTAGAGCTAAAGATTTTCTACACAACAGATGTTAGCTGGGAAGACACAAAAGACTCAATGCCTGCAGGTGGGAACCTCAGTATGTACTTCTGCCTAGTTCCAGAAGAAACAGTCCAGAAGGCCTGTGGAACATCCAGTGCTGCAGATCTTCAACACTTGGCTCCTCAGGGTCCAGAGGGGCCAGATCTAATGTTGAGTAGGAAGTTGGACCACATGATCTCCAAAAGTCCTTCCAAGACTCAGTGATTAGAATATGGTTTCAGGGAATAATCTTACTTGGGATCTTCTTTGTCTTGGAAAAAAGTAAAAATAAGAAAAAAATTAACACTCTGCTGATGATCTTCTCTATTGGAATGCAGACGTGTTGAAAAAATGCCCACATTCTAGAAACCAAGCAGTTTACCCCTATCAGAACAGATGAGACCTTGTGGATGATCCCTGTAAAGGATTTAGAAATATTTTTGTGCACATGAAATAGATTTTGGTATTTAGATAAATATATATTATCATTTATAGGACCTTTAAAGTATCCAAGTCATCCACTGGCAAATATGATACAAAAAATGTAGATGACTCCTGGAACATTGGATGTAAGCCAGGCAGGATATTCAGGGCATGTAGATGACACCAGATAAGATCTGAAGAGCACTGAATGGCACCTTGAAAACTCTGAGTTCCTCTGAATTTCTTCCCATAGCTTTGGTCTACTCCACATGGCTCTTTTATTCTCCAGTATATTTTTCTTGCTGACGATATATCCAATACTGTGCCTTAGGCTTGCTGGGTATTCCTGCCTATCCGGTGAATATATGCAATTGAAGAATAGGCAGAATAGGTCAAAGCAAACAGGAAGAAAGCAGAAGTCCTCAGATGCCTCAGTGGAACTATGCATGCTTCCATTCAGCACAGAAGAAAAACATTCAAGAGCTAATGTAGATGATAGCAAGGGATTGGAAAACTTGACATATTCCTGCATGGTGTGACTTCAAACACCCTCCTCCCCAGGCCTTAGGGATTTTTAATTCACTACACATTTACAAGTATCTGCAAATAGCTCTAAATAAAGTGTTTCTTGAAGATAGGATTCATTTTTCGCAGCACATTTTTTTGTTTGTTTTTATTTGTAAAAGCTTGCACTGTTCTTCTATCCAGCAGAAAAATTTCCTTTAGCATGTCTAAGTTTATGGGGCTGATCTGCCATGCAGGGAAGAGGCCTTTACGGACAAGTAATGAATACACATCTGCAGAGCTAGGTTAAAAAAGACCTGGGAACAGTCTAGAAAGCAGCCAAAAATCAAAATTTGTACAGCACTTTTTCTATTTTTTTTTTCTTACAAATCAACAAAATACATACCAATAGTCATGGATCTTACATAGAATAATCTGCTAGAGCCTTAAGTACAATTTGACCCTGTTAGTTCTCCTAGACACAAGAATGAGTGGCAACAGGCGCTAGTTGATGGTGTTGTTTCAGATCAAATTCCTGTGCCCAGCTTTTTGCCATCCCCTCCACTTTGTTCTGCAGGAAGCAGCAAATGAACAAGACCAACCTCAAGCCTGACAGGAAAAACAACATTTTGCTTTCAGATGCCTGCACATTTTCTCTGGTGAAACTGAATAAAGGTGAAGCAGTAATTGAGGAAATGCTGGTGGAAGTCAGTGTTCCTAGTGAACAACATAATTTGCCATGGCATCATTGAACACGTGTGATCACTACATAGCACAGTAGAGACAACATAGAAGTGCCCGCCCTGATTTTCTACAGGATTCATGGAAAAGACAGGACATGTAATAGGTATTCTGCAGACTTGGAAAAGACAGTAATAGTGAGATAAGTTTGATGATGGAAATTCCCTTTCAATAGGGCATACATTTTTCTTTGTACATTCTTTAGCTGGACAACACTTTTGGAAATAAGAGCATCAGAAACCTAGCACAGCAATAAATGATAGCTATAAGATGTCATGCTGATCTACAAAGGCTTGAAATATGACAGACAAATATCCTTTCTCCTAATGTACAATCATAACAGAGTGGTGGGAAGAAAACAGAGATAGACGGTGAGAGGAATCTATTTTAATTTTTTCTGTCTCTCTACCACAACAAATAGGTGGAAGAACATTGTGGGCAGCACCACCCAAATTACCTCACCAGTTATTATACTGTCAGTGGCTAACTGACTAGCAGTGAAGTTGGGTCAGGTAGGAATGAAAGTTATAGGCTTTCGGACAACCATGGAAAATGGTATTTTCATGTTTGTCATCTTCTTGTCAGTTAATATATATATTCCAAATCACTTCTACATTACTCTTCCTAACAAAAAGAAAATAGAGTTAGGTTATATTATAAGACTGCCTTCCACAAACAGCAGGAGGCAAGAAACAAAATTACAGGCAAGGGAACCCGATAACCCAGTCAGAGACACAATTCTTATTACTGGGATTCTTCCAAGCAGATCTCTGAACAGTCCAACTCCTTCATCTAAGATTGTTATCCTGCTTTTTTGCCTTGTTCCTTCCTCAGGATCCTCAGCTTGACTCTCTCATGATCACTACAGACTACACTGCCTCTCACTTTCACATGTCTGAATGGTTTTTCCTCATTTGTAAGCATGAGGTGCAGGAGCAAATCTCCACTTTTCATCTCCTCTATCACCTGTATTAGGAACTTGTTATCAGTGTACGCTAGAAAACTGAACTGCTTGTGACCTGCTGTGTTGCCCTTTGAGCAGGTATTAGAGTGATCCAAGCCCCCCATGAGGACCAGAGTGTGCAAACATGAGGCTTTTTCCAGTTGTCTGAAGAAGGCTTCTTCCACGTCTTTCTTCTGGGCAGTCCACAGAAGATACCCAGACCTTGGTTTGCCCTTTATTTCCTACACCTAAGCTCTCAGTTGTCTCATCACCCACCTCTGGGCAAAGGTCCACACATCCCCCCTGCTCTCCAACATAAAGGGCAACTCCTTTCCTTGGCCTCTTGGCCTCTTCTTCCTACAAAGGTCATACCCATCCATGGCAACACTCCAACCGTGTGAGCTGTACTACCACATCTAAATGATCCCAAAAAATTGTATTGTAGCCCTCCCACAGCACTCTGACCTCTGATTCCTCCCATTTCTTCCCCATGTTGCGTGCATTAGTGCACATGCACTTCAGAGAGGCATCCAGCCATGCCCATTTCCCCAGAAAGGTAGAATACAGGTGACCCTACAGTGGCAAGATAACAAAAAATAACCATAATGGATTGTGTTTACTCTTATAAATGTGTTTTTAAAGGGAATTTCTCAACTATAGAACTTTTTTTTTTTTTTTTTTTTTAGCTCAACTCAGAGTTCATAAGACAGCAGAACAATCTTTTTAAAGAAAACTCATGAAAATGCAACATTGCAACATGCTTATAGACCAAAGAATAAATATGTTTTATTTTCCCTAGACTAATAAACAAATACGTTTTGTACACCAGGCATAATGTAAACTACAGATACTAGGAAAAAAAACACAACTGAGCTGTCTTACTGCCCACTCATAGGCTGAAAGGAGCTGTGAAAGAAGCTTCATTGAAGTCTCCATTGAGTATTATTAGATGGAAGAAAGAAGGAGAAAATAATTGAATTTATGGAATTTATTTTATATATACATATCTTCAGTAAGCTGTGCTGTTGTGTTTAGTTTTTTTTTGTTTTGTTTTGTTTTGGTTTTTTTTCTTTACTTACAAAGGATAATGAAAAATCCTCTGTATGAGGATAGAGGTTCAAGAATGAGGTGGACAGCTACTTTTTGATGTGTTTAATTTCCTTTACCTTTATCTGAGTTCATAATGCTCAATAAAATTTTGTCACTTTATTCTCCATCTATACTGTATATGAAATGCTTTTGAAAAAACTGATAGTTTAGAACTTCAATAAGTTAATGTCATTTTTTCTGGTCAAGAAATAATGAGAGTTGGTAAAGAGTTGATAACAATATGGCACTAAAATGTAAAAAACATAAAATACATATTATTTCAAATAAAGAACATTTTTATGTAATATATTAACAATAACACATGAAATAATAAATTTATATCAGAACGAAAAACATGCACATATTATTAATCAAGAAAAGATATCTATAATTTAGAATATGCATGCTTTTGTAGAATAGTGAATTTCACAGAATCATCTAGGTTGGAAAAGACCTTGTAGAACATCTAGTCCAACCATTAACCTAACACTGACTGTTCCCAACTACACCATATCCCTCAGCGCTAGGTCAGTATGACTCTTTTCTCTGAGAGGTGTATTTGTCATAATTGATAGCACATATTTCTCTGTGTGAAGCTAACCAGTGCTCAAATATACAACAATATTTACATTTTAATCACTATGTGATGGAGGAGGAGGACAAAAACTATTAGGATTTTCCAAGGCATATACAAACGATATACAAAATTTTTATTTGTATCACAAATTATACTTATTTATTGTTACTTATATAGCTTTTTAAAAGAGAAAAAAAACTATAGATGTGTTATTGAGCTCTAGACCTTATGTCTCACTTATTAAGTAGCCCTACATGCATAAATTTGCAGTATCTTCTGAAGAAGAGATTCTCCTGCAGACCTTACTACAGTTCCATCTGTATTGAATTGTTAGGGCAGCTCTTAAAGACTTTGAGGAATTCCTTTAAAATTCTTTATATGACCCCTGTAGTGGTTCAAGCCCAGAGGTCAACTGAAGTACCACTCATTCCCTCCTTCCCCCTCAGGGATGGGGAGAACACAACATAAAGCTCCAGGGTCAAGACAGAGAGGGATGACTCACCAATTATGGTCATGGGCAAAAGACTGACTCAGCTGGGGAAGAAAGAACATCAATTTAATTTTAATATCACCAACAACACTCAGTTTGCCAATCAGAGTAGGACAGTGATAAATATAACCACATCTCAAAAACACGCCACCTCTAACTTCTTCCCAGGCTCAGCTTTGCTCCAGATTTCTCTACCCCCTCCCCAGCAGTGGCACAGGGGACAGGGGATGGGGGTTGTTGACAGTTTATCACCTGTTGTTTCTGCCCCTCCTTCCTCCTTAGGGGGTGGACTCCATACACTCTTCCCCCACTCCAGTGTGGAGTGCCTCTCATGGGAGACAGCCCTCCATGAACTTCCTCTGATATGAGTCTTTCCCACAGGCTACAGCTCTTCATGAACTACTTCAGCGTGGGTTCCTGCCATAGGCTGCAGTCCTCCCAGCAACAGACTGCTCCAGTGTGGGCTTTCCTCAGAGTTCCAGCCTTCTCTGGACACGGCCACCTGCTCTGGCTGCAGGGAGACAGCCTGCCCTCTCACCACGGGCTGCAGGGCAGTGTCTGATCTGGTGCACCTCCCCCTCTTCTCCTTTTTTCCACTGGCCTCTGTGTTTGTATGGGTATTTTCCTCACAACTCCTCCTCCCCCTTTGCAGGTTCCCCTTCTTAAACATGTTATCACAGCTGTGCTACCAGCACTGCTAATTGGCTCGGCCTTGGCCAGAGGAGAGTCTGACTGGAAGGTGGAGGAGCTTTGAGCAGCTTCTCACAGGAGCCACCTCTGTCTGAGAGGACTGAGTAAGCCTTTTTCCCTGTTGAAATCTGAAGATACGATCACCATATTCCATTCACATCACCAAAATATGAATGGAAATTGCCATGCTGCTTATCTCACCTGTGTTTAAAATTAAGTTTATCCCCAGCTCATGATTTCATAAGAAGTCTCTATACCTGTCAGACTGAGTGATACTATCTTCTATTAAAAAATGTTTACTAGTCCATAATCTGCCATTATATTTCACACTCTATATCTCTTTATTCTTTTCTTTCACAGTACTGATGTGTTGTATCTCTTTACTATATTCTGATTTCCATCTGTATCTGATCTGTAAAATTATTTTATGCTTTTTCTGCTGTAGCTCACATGACTGATTCAAATGTTCTCCATCAACCTCCACTGTCCCATTCTGGTTCATAGTTAAGTTTTTAATAAAATGTGTATTTCTGGATACTGCTAACTGCAAACAAAGAAAAGCATAATTTTCTTCCCCAACCTCTCAATGCTTGTCTTTCCAAATATTGTTCCGTCTTTAATATCTGAAATGAACCTAGAGTACTCTTAATTACTACAGTCAATCTGTATTACTAGTTTTAATCATGAGAAGAGGCTAAGCTGCATGATGATTTACTTCTGTGAAACTCCATATAAATCAACTGGTGTTAGAAGAAAAGGTTTCTCTTATTATTTTCTCTCTTGCTGTACTTTACAGATTACCTTACAGACAGAGCTATTAAACAGTGCTATTGGATGTAACAGTGCCATAATACAAGGGAAAACAAAACAAAACAACCCAAAGAAAAAAAGCCTTGAACATTTAACCTTAATTTCCGAACAGTAGAAGGCTGAGTTTAGAGAATAGAACTTCAAGCTGATGTTTCATACAACAGTGGACTATAATGTAAATCAATTATTACTTGGAATAATTGCAAAAATGCAAATTACATGCAAACCTTAGAAAGACAAATAGATTTGTCTTTGCAGTTTTCAGCTATTTCTCAGAAATATAAGAAGTGTAGAAGCTCTACAGTACTTATTACATATAGATATAATCTTCCAAGGAAATGGAAAAGTTTTATTCAAACTTACTGATGGTGATAAATGATAAAATGGTCTTTAATTCAGTTATTTGCAATTTACACCTAGCCCAATTAGCAATACTGTTTATTTATAGGAGAATGGTGGATAATAGAACACTGCTAATTCTGGTAAGCTGTGCTGGTTTTGACAGGGATAATTTTCTCAGTAGTGACTATGTTTTGGATTTGTCCTGAAAGCAGTGTTGATAATACAGAGATGTTTTCATCATAGTTAATAAGCAGTACTTAAATAGAGTCAAAGCCTTTTCTGCTTCTCACACCATGCCACCAGCAAGTAGGCTGGGGGTCCAGAAGAAGCTGGGACAGCTGACCCCAACTGACCAGAGGGATTTACCATACTATATGGCATCATGCCCAGCATATAATTAATCAAGAGACCTTAACTGTTCTCCGTTCCCACACCTACAGGGTAACTGTAGTTGGTGTAAATACTTATCAATAATAACACAACCTGAGAGGGATTCAACAAGAAATTAGACATTATTTTATCATAATTATCTCATTTTTTATATCAGGCTTATTTCTTACTGTCTTAGGAACAGAAAATACTTCATGGTGACTGAGGTTACCTGTCACAGAGAATATTAAGGGATAAATCCTGTACATATTTTAGGGCTGTATTTTACTTAACTGACTTTATCTGCATTACAATGATAGAAAAAAACCACAAATCTATTTTTAAAAATATTGAGAAATGGCAAACCAGTGGACAGAAATGTATTAATATAAATAGAAGTTTGCGCTTATGAATAGTATTATAATGAGAAAAAGGAAGTTGAAATATGAGTATTTATTAAGATATCAAGTATTGTTTAATATAACTCCCAGGATACGTAATATTAAACAACAACATTCTGTTCATAAAATAAACTACGAGCAACAACACACAGCTGTATAAACTGGGTTTCTGTATTTGAAAGAGATAATTTTTATTATCTAATACTTCAGAGAGCAAAGGATCAAGAACATCACACATAGATAGCTTCATAATTAAAATATATATTAAAAATATGATTAGGTGCAGTTGGAGAGAACTTTAAAAATGAACAAGTCTTAATTGTCTCCAGTGCCTCACGGATGTCAATGTAGTAATGGAGCAGGAGAATCAAAGCTGCATGAGTAACAAACCCAGCATGTGGCATCAAGTCATTACAGACCCCATTGAGATCCCCCTTGGTGGTATTGCTAAATCTAAAACTGGATGGAATATATGAAATAATTGACTCTTGGTTGGTTATCTATTTGTAGGATCAGTTTCCTTCTGAAAACCTTTAAAAAAGTGAAGAATGCATTCGGATAATTGAGACCATCTGAATACAAAGTTATTCCACTTAAAAAAAACCCAGATACAAGCCTGAAGAGAGGATAGTGGCATTTAAGACTCTAAAGAAACCATTCTTAAACAAAACACACACACACAAAGTTCCTGCTTTTAACTGATATAAGTCTATTAAAATAAAATGAAATTTTCTGATTTGTTTATGGCACACAATGGACATTAGAATAATATCAGAAGGAGCTATATTTACCTAATATAAACAATGTTCATGGACATATATATATATATATATATATATATATATATTTCTAAAAATCTTTGGACTGGTTTAAGCCTTTTATCTTTCATACTAGTTAAAGAAATGAGAAAATATTCCTTTGAGAAATGGAAGCTGGATATTCTCAATGCTCTTTTAAAATGAATCACTTAAAGTCTTGATTCTGCCTTTTAGACAAAGCAGACAGTAGACCTCTTGTGGGATAGTCATGAAAACTGGCAGTGGAGTCTGTGAGATGGGTGAAAAGGGTAGAAATGAAATTTTGCCTTCCTGAATACATTACATTTAGCCACATCTTATTGTTAAAGTAAATTGCAATGATCTGGAGCTTGTTCTGCTGCTGAAGGATATAAAAGACATTTTTAAGAATGTCAGAAGTTTGAAAGTCCTAAAAAGCCTTTATGATATTGCCTAATTTCTGTTTGCAAGTTTTTGGTGTGTTGGTGTTGGTGTTTTTTTTCTGTTGTTGCTTTTTGTTTGTTTAGTTGGTTTGGTTTTGGTTTTGGTTTTGATTGTTGGTTTGTTTGTGTTTTTTGCTTTGTTGTTGGTGGGTTTTTTTTTTTTTTTTTTTTTTTTTTTTAATTCCACAAAGGTATTTTTGTTGAGAAAAGCAGATGTCACACTAAACAATGCGCACCAGGTAGTTCCACCAAATTTTGAAGTTATGTTATTGACTGCCTGGACCAACACCACATTTCATGTATAGTGTTTTTTTTAAGAAAATAACTTTTATATGGTGGCTTTAGGGTTAGAAAGAAATCAACTACACGCGTATTACACTTTCTATGAAGATACATAAAAGAGGATGTAATAGAAATTTAAGAGTTTGGTTAAAATATTTACATATTGCAACTGTGCTGGTGAATTATTTGGTGCTTTTTCAGATTTTGTGGGATATTCTTTAATGTTGTGTAGAAGATAATATGTTAACATATCTGTAGAAACATACTCAAAATTGTGTTAAATTTTATTTTTGAAAGATAAAACCAATGTAAATCCAACTAAACTTCATTTAAAGTTCTTCTCCAGGAAGAAGTTAACTTTCCTTAAGGATATAAATATTTTTCTCCTTTCTTTGTTAGTTCTGATACACAAAGAAATAAGTTCATTCTTTGCATGAATTGAAGGAAGCAAAATGAATTTCAGTTCAGCCAAATAGAAAGCTGTAACCTCAAAGAATGTAAAATATAACTGGGGAATTTGTAGTACCTGTGTTCTTAAAGCTTTACCAGTGAGATACAAACTCTGAAAAGAACTTGCCAGTCTTTGAAGCCAACCAGCTAAACATGTACTACTTATTCAGTATTATGGCCAAGACCATTAGTTTAATCCTCATAGAATTTATTAGTTGCAGTAAGAAATTAAATTTACTTCTGTACTTCTATAAGTATGACCAGTTTCTGTCCAGGTCTAGCGTACATAAAGCGTGTAGTATGTTGATAACTTGGAACAGGTTCATATATAGCCACAAGTTCACTGAGAAATTAGAAAATATTATTCTGATAAAAGGTCTTAAGAATTTTAACCTATGCGGTTTATAAAAGAAAAAAATATATTGTTCACCCTGTTAGTGTTTTTATTGGCCACAAATCTTTTCTAAGGAAAGTTTCTCAGGTGTACACTCAGCAGTCCAGGCCTGTACAGTGAATTTTCCTGGTATATTGGAGGAAGATATAACATGAATAAATATGGCTAAAAGACTAAAAGGATTAATAAAAATTTTGAATTTTTAAACTTTAAAGAGCAACAGATAAGAAACAGAAGAGGTCTGTAAACAGTTCTGCACCCTTTCAGGTCCTGTTCTCAGTCAAACAAGGAGCCTTCTAGGTTTTAGAAAAGTCTCTGCAGCTCCTTCTGGTCCTTAGAAAGAAACCTAGCTCTCTGTAAGCTTCTTCTTTCAGAATGTCTTGAATTTCATGTGAGCTAGAGACTCTCAGCTTCTTGCTGTGATTCTCTCTCTAATGACCTCTCAGAAACATGGTGCAGTCTGGAAGCATTTACCCACTAGGCAGGCTTGGTCACTCCCTGGGGACTGGACATAACCTGTCGTCCCTCCTGATTGTTAGTGGTGTTAAAGAAATGATACAACACTCATCTGAGAAGTCAAACAGCCCATCACACCAATGCTGAAGATTTGTGAGTAGGAAGTAGATAATCTCAGAGACATATTTTAAACAATGAGTACAGCAGGCCAGTAAAATACCCGACCCCCCCCCAAATTCTTGATATTTCTAAATTTCTAAATCAAGATCTGGGATTCTTTTGTATAGTTCAAAGAAAATACTTATTTTACTTCTTTGACCTGTGTCATGCAGAATTGTAAAGTTATATCTTCTAAATATCAAACTATTTAAAACATCAAATATGATAGATCTTTTACTTCTACTTTATAATATTTTGCTACTGTCTTCAGTGATTGTGAACAGTGACAAAATCTTGAAATTCCCACAGTAAACACTTTTGCATTTTCTACAACCATTTACACAAGTCCATTTTTAAGGCTATAGATTATTGTATTTATTACTATTCTAATGCTTACTCTGAAATGGTGAGATGTTGTAGATAGAAACCAGTACAGAACTCATCCCATAGCCCTTACAATATGCCACATCACATAATTATCTATTTTATATATATAGGATGAATCTGCTCAATATGTTCAAGTAGTTGCCAAAATATTCGAGTATTTGAGAAAGCAGCTATAAAATACACCCATAAATGAGTCTTCAATTTAAGTTGCAGTATCTTATGAAAGGAAAAGACATAAAAAAGATTTTAATTTCTTGAGAGTAAACTTTTATATTATATTACAGACACAAATTGTCTTCATGCAACATTGTAACTCTAAGTTATTACTTTTTGATGTACCTGAGAACATAATAGCTATAATTTTTCCTTATTACACATCTATGTAAACCTCTGTGGTTGACATATGTTTCTGATTAAAAACTCCCCCCTAAAATATTTAACGTTTCATAGCATATTTGATTCCATCCAAGACAGAACTGTACCGCATTTTCTTATATGAACCAAGCTTTCCTAATAACAAAAATAATGTTGGTTTATCCCCAAATTTGAACATAATTTTATCTAGTTACAAGCCATGAGCAGCCAGTTTTGTCAGGAGAATGCTGTGGGAAATGGTGTAAAAGACCTTACTAAAGTCAAGGTAAACAACATCCACAGCCTTTCCCTCACCCAATAAGCAGGTCACTCTGTTGTAGAAGGAGATCAGGTTTGTCGAGCAGGACCTGCCTTTCATGAACCCATGCTGACTGGGCCTGAGCATCTGGTTTTCCATTCTATGACTTTTAATGGCACCCGAATGAGTATCGTTAGAAACTCAGAATATTTTAATAAGTAACTTAATCAAAAATGTCTATTTTAGAAAGACTTCTTTTGCCCAAAAATGCTATCAGAATTCCTTTTTTATTTTCTGTATTGTCAATATATTTTGTGTTTTTACTTAAAGATATTATCAAAATGTTTGTAAATATTATATTTAGTACTTGATGTTCGCTAATACCTTTAGCATATTCACTAACACAAAATGTTCATTTAGAAAAAAAGAAAGAAATGAATAAGTCTGATTCAAAATCTGTGATATCACTAATATTTGATATTAACATTTCTCACAAGAAGTGGCATCTTTTTATTTTAGGTGATGAAAACCAAATGAGGCATATCTTTCCTGCTTTGCAACTCCTGTTAATATGAACAAAACATACAATATTTTTTCTAGTACCAGCTTCTGAACAGGTACACTTTGTTTCCTTGCTAGTGCTCACTGTCTCCTAGGAGATGGATCACATTATCAAAGGGTATGCAAAACTAAAAATCAAGACAGAAGTTATTAACTGGCTGAGGCTGTTCTTCATGTCTACCTTCGCCTCAAGCAAATCAGGGAATCTGAATCCTAAGAGCAAGAACATAGGCATGGAAAGGAAAGAAAAATTAACCCAACCATCTGTTTTGCATCTAACTGAATGAAAGAATACTAGGATAGGAGAAAATTCAAGTAGAAGAAGAAGAAAAAAAAAGACTTCATAAAATAAAAGCAATTAATAAATAAGGAGAGTATTTACCAAACCATAAATAGCTCCATGAGTTAAGTAAGTAATACCATGAGGTAAGTACCACAAAAAGAGCAGGACTCTAGGCCTCAATACACTTCAGGTGCTGTAGGTCTGTTCCACACCTGCACTTATATCTCCTGTGACTGTCACCCTCTCATTCACTCTCCTTTCCCTTGGGCTCAAAAATTCTCAGGATGTCTTGTCAAGAAACAAAGGACCTAGAAGGCACCTGTAGGGGGAAAACCAAGAAACTGTGGCTCTCGAGGCCTAGCGTCCCAAGAAAACTGCCTGGAAAATGTTTCTTTATGGTTTTTACTTTTACAGAAGTTAATGGGACTCCAGAGCATTCTCTCAACACCTTTCTGTTTGACAAATCAATATTTTCCAGTGAAAAAATGCTCTATTTGGGGAATTCCTGACTAGGATTCTTTAGGCTCATTTTCAAGAAAAACCTAAACTTTACATATTAGCTGTTCCACTCACTTTTTGATATAAAAAATTTTGAAGTGCCTAAAGAATAAAAAGAAGCAGTTGTCAACTCTAACGATGCATCATTATTATGTTTTTAAGAAGGTTTATACAAAGAAGTATGATTTTTCTTATTTTTGCAGTGAAGTAATTTTCCACTAAATATATTAGTACTCCCAAAGAATTATATTTTGTAAAACGTGATGGTTTTCCCCTCATGCTTGTGCTGTGCCCTCTTTTTCTCTCTCACACATACATACACAAAGCCACGTGCACAGACATGCACATGCACAGACTTGCCTGCTCTTCCAGAGGCTTAAGTGACAACCAGTCTTGTTCCAAAATCCACCATTTTATAATAACGGTACATTTTCTTTTTCCCCACAGCACTAAATGACTCAAAAAGGGCTTGCTTCAACATAGCTGTCATTGCACTGCCTTACATTTCTGCCCACTTGCCTAGTTTGCAAAGAGGAGGGTGACATGAAATCAGGAAGGACGTGTGGGTGGTGGTGGTTGGTTTCTATTTGGAGAAAACTATTTGGAAAACTGTAGGGTTCTTTTATCTGTCAGTGGTATAACAGAGTCTGACATGCCTAGCAGTAGGCAGAAGCAGCTGTCAGTAGTAGTATAATTTATTAGTATCTCTTATTGAGTAAGGGGGTTGACAGACTAACATGGGAGCAAAGGGGAAATCTGCCAAGTCATTGGCTTGCACCTCAGGCTCAGACTGCCGATAGCCCACTGCGGAGTGTATAAAGGATTAAATATGTATTGATTATTTCAGTGGCACAGTCCACTGACTGCATTGTCAGTGATAAGGAAAATGGCTGAGGCATTGCTTCCTCTTCTAGCTGAGAGAGTCCCACACCAAACATGCTGACTTTTAAACTCCTCACTAGGAATAGCTAGAGAGTTGTCCACAAACAGGATCACCTGGAAGATTAGTTTTTTTTCTGCATGTCATAAACCAAAACCAAATTGACAATGGAAAAAAAAAAAAAAGTGTGATGGATTAAAAAAGTCATTTAAACCCCACCCATTTAGTAATTATTTCCTAACAATTATACAGTAAAAAAATCTATTTGATGACATTGTGCTACTACCATTTAAGATCTGGAGTGAGCATTATCCAAAACAAAAGAGGAAAATGACTATCTGTGCTTATTAGATGAATATTATAACGTGGTAGTGAAAGGAAAACACCTCTTTTTTTACTTCTTAAAGTGGCTGTTTTCTTATTTTGGAAAATGTCAGAAGGAAGGTGACTCAAGAGCACTTCCCCGAGTGCCCTCACATAGCACCCCATGCGGGGTTCAATCCAATATAGACTTGTGGTAGCTACTAAATACTATTTAAAAATACATTTGACACCTCTGTTAAAAAGCCAACATTTCCTCACATTAGTTCCTGGAATGTGTATGTTATCTTTGTGGCTGGCTTTTGGGGGGGGAGTTTTTTGAAGGAGTTTTGTTGGGTTTTTTTCTGTAGCAATTCATGAATAAAAAGTAACTATAGTAACTCCATGGTAACAACTTTGGTAAATAATAACATCTTAATGGTGAATCCTGAATGTGTTATACTGAGGGACAATCCAAATAAAAAAGAGCAAATAATTTTTTGGAATTTATGCCTCCAAGTATCATGAACATGATTGCAGACAAGAGCTGGTTCAGTACTTCAGGCTCATTATCTTAAAGACTTTATTGTGAACCTTTTATAAGTCTTTGCCATGCAACAGAGAAACAGAAACTGAATTAACAACTGCTTCAATTTGATAATGAAGCCAAAAAACAATTCTTAATTCAATCTTTTGTTAATTGATACTGTGCTACTAATGTTGGAGAAAAAGGTAGCAGTGATTTAGGGGAAGGTTTAAGTGGTAATGCTTTTGTTCAGATTTTCTATGATCCTACAAAAAGAGTGAAGTCTCATGCTGAAGTATTTTTTTTACTGTTCTCTCCTTTTAATCTCCTCGGCTGGTGGAAAATATGCATCTTTAATAAGAACCGCACGAATCATGACTTTACGCAGATAAGATCTAAAAATGCATTTCAGTAAAATACATGCAAAGATTTTGCTTGTCTTTACACATGAGTAGGTTCAACTTGCACTTGCTGGACTTTCAGAAATAAGGGTCTGTATTAACATTTCTACACTGGATTGTCTCTTCCCCTCTACCCCCTCCCACTGACAGAAAAACAAAGGTACAATTTAGTAATCTTGTAATCTAAAAAATGCATGAAGAAACCTGATTATAATTGAATTTTAATTGGAATATTGTATTTGGTTTTTAAACAAACAAGAAAGCAATTTTAAAGCCTCTTTTTATGTTGAATATTTTGCTCATATTTTACAGCTCATCTTAGTTATGTAAACCTTGGAGATTACATTAAACTTTCCTGGGAACATGCTATTCCATAACTAATAATTTTGCTTTCTTACAACTTCCTTTGAAGTAGTTTGCACTGATGACCATTCAATAGAGTGTTTGCTGTTGCAATCTTTGACCTGATCTATTGTCTCAGTTCCTGTAATGCTAGAGTTACATATTTTTCAGATGAATGTTAATTGACTTGTTGTACTGTGAATGTTGCACAACTTTTTCCTTACACTACACATGGCAGGAAAGAGCTTTCTGTATCTGACACACAGATGTCAAATGGTCCTTGTCAGTGTGTGGGGGTTTCCTGAGACATTTAATGGCAGTGTTGTCTCCCAGTGGGCAGATTATAGATCATCCTATGGAAATACTAAATAATCTGAAAAGCATACTTAAAGACATACAGCTTTGTTCTCCCTATGTACCATATTCAGAAATTCTAAATCAATCTTCCTCTCTGGGATCGAAGTGAAGCCTTTATTCTAGGAACACTATAGGCTTTGCAGAGACAGAGATGATGCCATTACCAGTCTTTCGTAATTATAGGCATTTTTGAAGCCAAAATGTGACACGGAGTATATCAGCGTCATTGCAAAGCGATAGTCGGTGTAAAAACACCTTCTTGTACAAAAATATATTTCTGTGGTGAATAAGAATATTCAGATTTTATTTCAGTCTCCCAAAAACTTTTAAAAGTTTCTTTTGTAGTCTCAGTTTTGTGATCCCATCTTGATTTTGGTATATGCTTTAATGTCTAGACTACTGAAAAAAAAAAAAAGTAAGAAACAATATGATAAAAAACCACAATAGGAATACTGTCTTAGACTTTATAGTATAAGGAAAAAAAGGACATTTGGTTCTGAAAATTTTCAGAAGTAATTTTCTGAACCACTTAAATGTAAAAAAAAAAAAAAAAAAAAAAAAAAAAAAA
>NW_020799097.1:30770874-30791551 GCF_003259725.1 Athene cunicularia | reverse complement strand
ATTTTTTTTTTTTTTTTTTTTTGTTGACTGTGTTAATTAGGAACCTTAACAAATGGGTCACTGGTCCCATCATTATGGTTAATGTTAGGTTATGTAATAAAAGGCCTGTCTCCACACACATGAAGGAGAGCATGGTCCCACTTGTAGGCAGAGGCATTCAAATGCCCCAGTCAGAGATATGAACCCCCGACCTGTACTCCCAGGGCTATCCTAGGGGAGTGTCAGCCCTGGGGTCTGGGGGATACCCCACATCAGGAGTCAGCAGGGACAGCTTTCAAAAGACTGTGGGGAGCATCACTGCACAGGGGTATGGGAAACAGCACTGAGATATTGAACAAGACTAGTAATGAGATGTTTAAGGGAGAAACTGAAGGTGGAGAAAGGGAGGGATCAACGTAATTTGGGAAGGAACAGATGCAGTAAGATAAAGAGATAAGGGCATAAAAGGGGCTGGTCACATGTTAACAGTTGCTGGTCATTACATGTATCTGTCTATGACCTGAACTTGATCGGAATAGTCTGTCTGCTTTTATTAAGCTCCATTTCTAAGTAATTTCCTGAGTGAGTGACTCTCTGTGCTGGCGTGTGTGTATGTGTGCGTGTGTGTGTGTGTGTGAGTGCCAGCATGGCACTGTGGGTCAGAGCAACCATGTGTGTCTGGGGATCAGCAACTGGAGACACCAGAGGGTGTGTGCATGGTGTGGGTGTTTATGTCAGTGGGTGAACACTAAGAAATACTAGATTGGAGTACCCAGAAAGCAGGGGGAGGGACTTGGGAGTCAGCTATTGGAGGTGCCCTAATTCTGCGCTCAGTGCAGGAGAGACCAGAAGGTCTGCTTGTTCCTATGGGAGGGATCAGGAGGTTCAAGCCAATGACTGGGGGGTCATGGGGTCTGGAGTTCAGCTCCTGGTGTGGCTATAGGTCTGGGCCAGCTACTGGAGAGACTTGTTTACGTGTGTCCATGCAGCTGGGAGACCAGGGGATCCAGAGGCCAGCTGCTGGGTCTCTAAGGCCAGTTACTGAAGACATCCACATGGTATATATTTGTATTATATGTATATAGATTCTGCTAATGTTTTTTATGCTGAGAGAAGGGAACAGCATGAAGTTGTTTGTGCTGTCTGCATTTGAGCAAGTGCTGTGTTTTCTGCCTGTGTTGATCTGTGTAGCCAACCATGTGTACATGTACTGTGTGTATGTGTATGTGTGTCTATTGGGAACACACACAGCTTCACTCCTAGATGGACCTGGGGCCACGGAGCTGTGACAGCCTTGCCTCTGTTAGACTACCACATTCAGCAGCTTCTAACAGTTAAGACCCATGGGACAATTTAAGTGTTTTTACCTTCCTTCCAAGAAGAAATAGAAGAATTTCTTGTAAATTGGTTTTACATGGATGCTGAGAAATCTTTGCTTAACCAGAAAATCTTTTTTGTAAATAATGACTTTAGAGGCCTGGAGGCAATTTACAGCTGGATGAAATGCACATAGAAACAGGAAGAGAGGTTTTAGATTTAAAGCAGGATGCTAAATCTCCAGGGTGTCAGTCCATAAAGGTATTTAGGAGGAAACTTTTCCTTTGGGGGGTCAATGTAGACATCATTCACTGAGGAAGACAGAGTGTATATGTCCTATCACTGATCAGACTGACTCCTTAGGGTGAGTGGGTATTTGTCTTGGGAAGACTAATTTTTAAAGACAGCATTCAAACACTCAGCTAAAATGAGATCTTTGCAGCAATGTATACCTACTGCCCATTTTAATTTTTCAGTGACTTGCTTTTGTAAGAGGATGTACATCTATTTGATCCATTTTCTGTTATCTTCATGATAATAAACTCTCTACAGGCAAATGTAGTCTTCCCAGTGAGGTCCCTCTATGCAGTTTAAAAATCCATGTGTATACCAAGACCTCTTTCCTGTATACCCTTCCTGATGTTTCCCTACCCAGTGTAAATAATTCAAGCTCAAACTGCTTATTGTGTATAAAGAAAATTTAAGAGAAAGACCCAAGCTGTCTGAGATTCTTAGATGCTCCAGGGATTCTTTAATCATCTGATTCCTCTGAGATACAGGCAAATAACCTACATCCCAAGTACAATGTATCAGAACTCCCAGATGTATACATTATTTGATGAGCTTACACCAAGTGTGACAATTTCAGTGCATATAAGAAAAAGTCATGATTGAATAGCCCTTGAGACCCACCCTACATTTTCCTTTCATGAAGTTATTGCAATGAGAATACACAGCTATATTCTCTTCAGACTTTCCAAAGAAATGATTTTTTAGGGATGATTTCTACAACAGAAAGTCTCTGAACAGCACTGCTTTATTAGTTTTCTAGCACACTTTTATCAGCTTTCTCCTAAGAGCAACTTTATTACCATTTCTCTTTGGAGAAGCACAACCTCTCCTTATAATCCTAAGGTCACATAGCTCAGTTGAGTGCTTAGCTGTTAGGTGATGTCTCTGAGCTGAGTCTATACCCTGGCTATGAAATAACCTTATCCTTACTGACTGCCTGACTTGAAAGGGCTTCCCGTTCCAGTCAGTTCTGGGTACATCCCATAAGTGTAGGGAAGCTTGTAAACAACTTCACATACTTACCTGCAGATAAGGGGCAGTTTGATTCAGTGTTAAGTATCTGTCAGGTTGAGCATCTCTAAGTGACACCCCTTGAGGTGGAATATATTTGCCATTTTGTACTCCTTTCATCTTTCCTTGCTGTGAATGTGGCTACACTGTCTTACTGGGTTTTATCACCTGTGTTTATAGTTGTTGCTATCTTTTTTTTAGATCTAGAATTTATGCAGTCTCTTGGCTGTCTATCACTTTTAGGTCAGGCACATTTCTCCCCTGTTACTTTTGTTGACGTAACTTTTACTGTTCTGTAGCTATTACTGTCAATACACTAAACAGAAGATGTCATTCTGATAGGGGACAGAGGAGGAAAGAGAGGGAATTCCTAAATTTTTAAACCCTGGGAGATCTACCATAAAATTAATGTTTAAGATTCAGAATATTTCTGATCTCCTAGTTCCTTTTGAGGAATTAGAAACAGGCCCAGTCCTTCAGCCTTCTTCAGCATACTTAACTGAGAGAGAGAGAGCCTGGAATTTCAACTAATTGTTTGGTACCAATTTTTCTTCCCTCTTTCTTTCTTTCTTTCTTTCTCAAAATGAGAATATCTCATTTATAATATCTTCATCCCTTGAAGATATTGTAATATTGGTGAATGCTTCCATGTTAAAATTCATATTTTTCCTACTTTTCCATGTTTTCAAATTCTGTGAAAAATTTTATCTATTTCTGTTAGATAGTCTTTTCCAGGGTATGTTCCTTCCTCTCCGTTATGCCTTGCTATCCTTTCTTTATTTTGTGTTGTGAGAGTCCCTGAATAAGGATGTAGCTCAATTCCTCAGTGATGGAAGAGAGGCAATCTACTTTACAGGTTTCAAGTGTTCACTCAAAAAAAAAAAAAAAAAAAAAAAAAAAAAAAAAAAAAAAAAAAAAAAAAAAAAAAAAAATCTGACACAAAGTAAAGGTGGTCAGAAGTTCCTGTTGTAAACATCAGAGGGACTAATTTCAGCTCTTTTCCTTCCTTCTGCTTTCACTTTAGAGGGACTGGACAGAAGCAGCTTATAGCTCCTCATAAAACAATTTGCTGTTTTCTTCACTTTTGAACCCAGAAATAGCATGTAAGCTATAGTTTAGTTAAATGTTTCCATTCTTTGTTTGAACTAATCCCTGTGGTTTCTGCAATGAGTAATTCCAGATTTTCTACCTCGCATCTCTGTGAGGTGAAGGGATGCTGTTCTGTACCAAGTCATGTACACCATTTCCTCTGCATTGTTTCCTATGTGATAATATGTGAGTTTGTCTCAATATCCCTAAATGAAAAATATAAGTAAAAATACTAATTTGAAAAGAACTCTTACTGATAGCGTATATGAACACCTCTTTTATTAGTTATATTTTCAGCCACTTGACTGCTTTGATGTGTTTTATATTTTTCAGATGGTTTATAACAGTGCTAACAGAACGCTTCAATCTCCAGATGAAGAGTAAGCCTGAGGGCCTAGTGGCAGCAAGCTTGTGAACTAAAATTAGCACACTTCAGAGTGTATGTTTGCCATCATTTAGAACTATGGTGAACCAATAGTTACCTATTAAAAGTCAATGCCAATACATAAGGTATTTGTAAAGGCTTCACTATATTTTGGATCAAATCCACTAAAATATTTGTCATAATTTTACAGTCTTTTAGAGTCAAAGGTTCATTTCAAAATAAAATCTTAGAAAATTCAAAAAAATCTTTGCTTAGAACTTGGGCAATTAGCCTTTAATTTCTACTCTTTATTTGCAATTATTTCTGTCCTTTACTATTACCTCAAAAAAGATAAATAAAATATAATGTTTCAATTAATGGAATTGGACATTTTTCCATTATTGCTTTGATAGCTTCTGCCTATTTTTTCTATCAACCTGTTCATTTTTACTCTTTCAGTACACAATATATATAATCATTGAACTAATGTTGGATCTTCAGTGTATTTATATTTTGAACCTTTAATCCATTCAACATTATAATTTGTACATCAGACTGAGCTTAAATTTAAAGCTGTGTGTTCATAGTTCATAAAATTTCATTACAATACATTTTTAGATCAGCTAAGGTGAGGTTCTATATACCAAAGTCCCACTGACCTCCTATATACCAAGGTTCCTCCTATATACCAAGGTCCCAAGGTGCTCACATTTGGCCAACCACTCTATATTCTTTCTGGAAGAACATAGCAGCTCTATGCTGTAGATCAACCAAATGAAAAATCAAGGTGTCACCAGTTCTCCAGAATCTCTATGGTAGGGTTTCATTTACTACAAAAATGATCCTAACCTGCAATACAAATTCTCTGTTGCAGACAACTTCTTAATCACAGCCAGAAGATCCCTTCATAATCATAAACTAATATTAACATGAGCCTTAGGCTGTGAGCAAGATGAGGTTTCTGAGAAACAGGATTGTCTAGATAATCTCATATATGAGTTACTTCTGGCAAACGTTTTCTCTCTGGCAGAGCCTAGTCTCTGATATGAAAGAGGATGAAGAACATCACAAAAAATAAGATCCAGCTGACCAATTCTGCATCAAGTGAAAAAGGATTTCTCAAACTTACTGACAACTGGAAGAAACAAACAGGAAATGTATTTACAGTAAGCAAGTTTATGCAAATCGGTGAATATTTGATTCATAGGTACAGATGTACACAGGTGATGACCAGGAGATGATCACAACCAAGGACCCAAATCTTTTACACCTTTAAACATTTTATTTCCCAAAATGGAGTAAAACTTACTCTTTGATAAATAAAACATCTCTCCTAGGAAGATTTCAGATGAAAGTAACACCAGCTCCCTAGCACTCTATTTAATATCTAATTAGCTCACAGCTAGGAAATTACATCTTATTTAAAGGTTGAGTTTGTCTAATTTTATTTTTCAACCCCTGGATCTTGTTACATGTTTGTCATCAGCCATGAAGTACCTCTGTTCACTAATATTTTTTTTTGCCATGTGTTCCTTTGATTAGTGATTGAGTCACCTCTTGATGTTCTCTTTGGTAAAGTCAAACATTCTAAGACTTATAAGATTTATTTTCCAGTCCAAAGACCTTTTCTTTGGAAATATTCATAAATCATTCAGATACTTCATATTTCCTTTAAAGAATGGGCATAAAAATTAGAAACAGAACGGTGTTCCAGTGGGTACAATAACTTTGCTAGAAAATGTCCAAAGTAGGAACATTTCCCTGTGTATAAATTTTATTCCTACTTTTCTACATCCAGGAATCTCATTAATCCTCATAACATTATAGATGCTTATGCTAAGATTGTTAGGTCTTCTAGTCACTGCCTTCCAAGACAGTCTTTCATGCTGTCCTTACTTGATTTTCCTCAGTGGAATGGTTTGTATTTAGCTCCTGAATACACTTTTTGTTAGAGTGTTATCAGTCCACTACATCTGAGAAGCAGGTTGGTCAGTCAGAATGAATCACACTGATCTGGTGGAAAACATGAGTTTCTAGAATTAGAGTAAGGAAGTAGAAGATGTTAACTCGGAAAATCAGATCTTCCTTACATACTCTCCACCATGATAAACATACATTTGAAATTCCATATAGAATGCATGGAAAGAGTTGGGTCCCTACTATAGCAATAACAAATCCAGTAAACTGATCAGGGAGCCTTGAAGTCATAGAATCACACACCCACAAAATGGTTGAGGCTGGAAGGAACCTCCAGAGGTTGTTTGGTCTAACCCTTCTGCTCAGACAGTCACCTGAAGCTGATTGCCCAGGATCATGTGCAGATGGCTTTTGAATATCTCCAAGGATGAACACTCTACAACATCCTTGGGCAAATTTTTCCAGTGCTCAGTCACCCTCTCAGTAAAGAAAGGGTTCCCTGGTGTTCAGACAGGACCTCCTGTGCTTCAGTTTATGCCCATTGCCTCTGTCACTGGGTGCCATTGAGAAGAGCCTGGATAGAAATACCATGATACCATTGATAAGGTCTCCTGAGCCTTCTCCAGGCTAAACAGTACCAGCTCTCAGCCTTTTGTCATAGGACAGATGGTCTGGTCCCTACATCATCTTCATGGCCCTTCGTTGGTCTCTGTCTGGTACGCTCATGTCTCTCTTGTGCTGGGGAGTCCAGAACAGGACACAGCACTCCAGATGTGGCTTCACCAATGATGAGTAGAGGGGAAAGGATCACCTCTCTTGATCTGCCAGCAAAAATCCTCGTGATGCAGCCCAGGACACCATTAGCTTTCTCTGACACAAGCGTATGTTGCTGGCTTATGTTTCATCAGGATCCTGAAGTCCTATTCTGCATAGGTGTTTTCCAGACAGTTGGCCCCCAACATATAGTGGTCCTGGGCTTGTTCTTTTGCACTTCCCCTTTGTTGAACTTCATGAGGTTCCTGTTAGTCCATTTCTCCAGCCTGTCAAGGTCTCTCTCAATAACAACACAGCCCTCTGGTGTGTCAGCCACTCCTTTCAGTTTTCTACTAATTAACTAATAGAAAATGTCAAGGGGATGGCTGGTTTTAAAGATCACACCTCTACGAGTGCTAGCTATCAAACTGGTAACAAGCACTCTGTAAGGGAAAAAGAATTCTGTGAACAACCTTTCTTGATATTAGTTGCCTATGTCAGGTGAATCCTTCATTGTAGGAAAAAAAAAAAAATGGAGTGATGCCATTTTCTCTCTTCCATTTTCTCTAATCCCATACACCAGATTTGAAAGTAAAGACATTTACTTATGGAACTTAAAAATTGAGAGATAAAATTGTTAACATGTTATGGGGATGAAAAATACAACCATAATAAATAAGTGGTGACCAAAGAAAATGTTCTTAATGAACACCATACCATAAGCAGTTTTACTGTGTTTTCATAGACTGCTTCAAAATTCTTGAGAACCCACCCAGACTTTTAGCCAGGTTGCTGAAAAGTAAAGAATTTCTAGGTGCTAATTCTTCCTTTTCCCCTCTGTATATGACCACAGCTAAAGCTGACATGGATAGAAGTGTCCTTTTCCATTAAATAATCAAAAGTAATCAAAAGGACTACAGAAAGAAAAATATTAGGGACAAGGCCAAAGAGCATGGGACAGATATTAGTTGGTGAAGGTGAAAGTGGTACATGTCCGTGCATTAATATCTAATGACACATACAAAGATTTTTAGTGTGCATTGAATTTGGACTGGCTCTTACTGTTATTCCGTGGTGTAAAAGCCTAATGAAGCTCTGAATTTTAACTGAGCATAAATATGTACGAATATATACAATAAGTATATAAATGGGGTTCTATTATTTCTGGTGGTTATTTTAAAGGAATATTCAGCTTATTCAGAACCTGTGGAGAAATGAACTAAACATTGTTATTCAGTCATATTTGTTTTGAGGGATACTACATCTGAGCTTTTAACAGGACAAACATAAAATAAAGATACTTCTTTTGCAAGGTTTTATTACTCATTCTAGTTACTATTTAGCGATGCTGTTCATTAACTTACAGTATGCCTATGCTTTCCTCATGACTTTTCTTAAAAATAGGAATGATTTTTTTGTTGTTGTTGTTGTTAGTCAAGGATAGTTCTAAGCTACAGCCTGGTTTTCAACAACAAAAGTTGTGGCTGGGAGAAATGTATCAACAAACAAATAGCTGCCAAACTTATATGTACTTCAGCTTAAGAGCTGGTGCCTGCCAGAACCCTAAATACTCTGACGTCAATAAAACTATTAAAGCCCTTCTGGAAATTGCTGCAGTCAAAGGCAATTCAACTGGTTCATCTCTGTATAATGTGGAATGACTGATTCCAATCACAGAACACAATTCTCAAATTGTTAACCTACATAAAACCCAACAACAATAAATTGTTGCTCTTGTTGCTCAAGGGTTATTACCATAAATAAACCAGGCTGCTTTACAACTAATGCTGATCTTTGGTAAAATTTCATAAAACCAAAAGGGGGAGGCGTTATTTAAAGGATATTCAACACAGAGGGAGCAATGCATGAGATAAATAAACCTTTCCTTCCAGAATGCAACAGACTTCAAAACTTCAGATTTTATATTAACCCTTTCAGTGCTTCCAGCTGCTCGCTGTTGAATAGCTTCGTTAGAATGAACTTTAATATTTTCACCAACAAGTGAAAAATTTATGAAATCATAGTTACAACTTCAACTCCTGTTGAACAAATGATAGCATATATTCTGTAATTGAGATTGTAAATGACTATAAAGTGTTCCACTTAAAATTTTAGCACTGATTTTGATTTACTTATTATTTTGCTAGAATTTAATCAACTGAGCTGACATTTTCTGTGTTTGATCTTTAGCACACATTGTTACAGGGAAAAAAAAAAACCAAAACCAAACAAAACAACAAAACAAACAAAACCCCAACATTTATTCATCCTGTAAGCTCACTATTACTGACATGAAAACAGAAATACATTTATTCCCAATATTAAATTTCTTACGTCTATACATGGAGTTCTAGAACATTTGGGCTTAATATCTGGAATGTGGGAGTGGTTATCTTCAGTGCAATGAACATATCCTTCAGTGGCACACCTACCCAATTTCATTCAGTTACAAATGTTTGAAAACTGTTGCTTGCATGTATTCCATATGAAAAGTCTAATCAAATTCAGTCAGCTGAGGAAATTCTGTCTTCACTGACTTTCACCAGAACAGGGCATGCTCTCGGTCACTGCTAACCTTTAGTACCAGCAGAGCTGTAGCAGTTAACAGACATGTCTTCAGGTTGCAGAATGGTATGTTATATTGGAAATCCTGGAAGACACTAAATTTTTGGCTTGCTGGTATGTGTGGTGATGAACAATTGACAGACTTTTCACTAAACTTCTCATAAAGCTGCATTAATCAGAGGGAAAATATTTATTCAGGCTACTCAAGAATTAAGAATAACATCACTGAAGTTGACAACAAAAATACAATACTGAAAGCTTACGTTCAGAATTTGATGACCTGCACAGTAAAGGAGTTGTCAGCATAAGTCTTAGGGATGATTTTTTTTTTTTCTATTTTTCCATAAGCAAATTGACCTAGGAATCTGCAAAACAAAAAAGTATTTTGAGAGAACATATCAGCTAGAAAGTCTATCTCAGATATTTAAGGATGCCAGAATTATTAAGGCATAATGTGTTCACCATCATGACTCTACTTATTTCCTGTCAAACTGAACTAATAACTGAAATAACAGTCCATCTCAAAAGATAAATTATTTGTAACTATTTAATAAAATACTGGTATACCTGATTATATTTTAAAACCTATATTTTTAAAAAATATTAATTAACTGAGAAAATATTTTGTATTCATTATCTCTAAGATGCACAAAATGTCATGTGGCCAATCCAAGTTGCCAACTTCCTTTTTTTTTGTGTTTTTTTTTTTTTTGTTTGTTTTTTGTTGTTGTTGTTTTTTTGTTTTGTTTTGTTTTGTTTTGGGGTGTTTTTTTTTGTTTTTTTTATATATATATACTATTGACATTGCTATTAATCTAGTAGCAAACTACCTTTCTTCAAATGGCAGCTGATGTCACCATTCTCCTGGAAAGGTAAAGAATGAAATTAAACACAGTCAGAAAGAAAATTTAGGAAGCAAACACATAGCATAACTTTGAGAAATAAAGGAAGGCTGATACAGCAATGGTGGGTTTTTTTGTTTTCATCTTATATTTTTCTGATAATTTTGTTTGTTTCTTTGATTAGAGGGCCATATACACAATAGTATTCTCATAAATCTTCCTCTAATTCTTGAATTTTAGCTATCGAGTAGGCATAGATTCTATTGAATTCAGTGTTGCTATTCAACATTTCTGAAATGACGTTAAAGCACTGGGAATTTTAGATTGCATAGATTGTGAAAGTCTGGCCTTCATAGATATGTTTTCTCTGCTAATGAATGTCAGGAGCGGGCAAAATGACTGATAGTTGGGAAAGCATCTGTGTAGTGAAGCAAGTTAAATGAAAGAAAAACAAAGCAAAAAGCAAGAGGCGGTGTATCCAAATGGGAAATGGCAGTATGAAGCTGAAATGAGGGAAAGTGAGAGTGACAGTCAAGGCAACAAAGAAGAGATTCGTGGTGTACCCTGCAGTCAAGGATGAATTAGATAAAGAAGGTGAAAATAATGTGAATAATCTCCACTAAAGATATGTTGCTAAGATATCACCTACATCCACATAAACACGACACCTAAAGCTCTAGGCTACTACAAGACAAAATCTGTATAATGGGGTTTACATCTATTTGGAGAAGAAATATGGAAGTCCTCTGGGTGACTGGTATGTAGGTAGAATCCAACACTGAGAATTGGAAAGGTTTTTCCTCTTGGTTTAAAAATTTAAGTGGGGCAGACGGTGCTACTGGGAGTGTATGAAATTGGATTCTTTACCATCGTATCCTCAGAGTGAAAGAGACAAGTAATCTGGTTTATGGGGAGACAATGAAGCTCAGTAGTCACAGATGACAGTGTTGCTCTGGAGAGAGACTGGTAAGAGGCTTCAGAGACAATTGGGGACTGAAATTCATTGGAAAATGTCAGCAAGGAAATTTAAAATGTTTATACCAAATGTGTGTTTATAAGATACATTTGTCCTTCCATGAACTAGAATTCACAGTCTGTTTGGCAATACTATATTAATTGTATCAAATTTCTATTCCTTCCAAGTTTATTTGAACTTACATTTGAGCTGAAATTTACATTTTTATTTTTTTATCCAAATACTCATATTTTAAAATTTTTGCCCTACCAGAAATCCCTCTAAGATATTTGCCATTAGTGCTCCTGAAAACAGGTTATCCAGATTGCATAGACAATAAACCGTTGTGGAGTTTTTCCAATTCATGATGAAGCTCTGGAAAAAGGTGTCTTTTAATTAGTCAAAATAAAAGTGTAAGAAATACTAATTTAAAATTAAGTAGTTGAAGGAATATGAAAACATCCATAAAGGAGATGTAAACAGCTGTGTCATTATTTCCCTCATTTGTAAATTACCCTTTGTATAACCCAAATTCCAGCCACTATTAGGAGTAACTTATTTCCATCACAAAGAGAACAGTCAGTTATCCCAATTTTGTAGAAGGATATACATTTGGCAATATAATCAAAGATGTTTCTTCAGAGAAAAGATCTTGAAGAAGTTGGGATTTATTTTGTTTGCTTGTTTTTTTTTTTTGTGTGGTTTTTTGTTTGTTTGGTTTTTTTTTAAATTTTGCTATCAGTCTATGAGCTAGAGAACAGAAAATGCGTGTGTGCTACTTCTTTATTTTATCATCTGGAAGTTTCTTGGAAGACAATCTATATACATGGAGTTTCATTAGCTATACAAGTCCCTGTCCCTTCACTGGGTCTTGAAAGCTGGTGAATGAGATGTTTGTTTATGCTAATACTTCCTTACACACCTTCCTAGGAAAACAAATAATGTAATACTATGCCTTTAGCATAATTATTGGTATATACGTGGAATAAATTCTGCTATTTCCCTAGATTTTAATTTATATTAATAATAAATAAATATATGATTCCATACCTAAGCACAAGAATCAGTACTTACATTAAATTACTTTTTATTTCAGTCATTTTCCCTCTTATATTACCCTTTCTTTGTGGTTCTCCTGTTCATCTCTCTGCCATACAGCTATGTCGATTGTACTGCACAAGAGTGCAGCTACTGAATATTTTTCCTTTGATCTTTTTAACACAGTGTACATTTGTACATTCCTTCCCAACAGCATAATTATCTTTTTTTTTTTTTTTTTTTTTCTTCCTCAGTTCAGTTTGAGAACCAAAGCTCCTGTACTTCGAACTGTTGACAAAATAAAGATGAAAAGTCTATACATATTTTCCATTTTTCTTTACAGTGTAAGTAATATTAGCTGTGGAGATCATATAACAAGCCCTGTAACTGCAGAGTAAACTAGATCCCTCTTAAATGGCACATCCCAGTGGAAGCAGAATGTGCCAATTAAATGATCATCCCAATTACTAGAGGCTCATGGGGATACATTGTGCTGGTGTGGTTTATAATTGCTTTCATTTCATGGATTGATTAAAACAAGCAACAACATCAGCTCCTCATCTTGATTACCTAATAGAGATGATTTATTTTGTATCCATACAGGAGTTCTTTCCTGTATCTGTAACAAAAATAGTGGAATTGATTGTACAGTATGTGCCAAAATAAAAATAACATTTTTATTCCCATGTAGCTCAGCTGAATTCTTTATGGTCCGCTGATGAAGACTCCATTGTCTGAGTAATATATTTTAAAATCAGGGAAAGAGTTAGATATTGAGCTTCATCTTGATCCCGGAGGAATTAACTGGAAGTATTTACTCTTGAACTGAGAGCAAAGCTTAACTCACATTTTAAACACAGAAGGTGAAATCAATGACCAAAATCATGAGACTTCAGTGGAGTCAGAATTTTATTCAGAAAAAAAAACCTAAAAATAAGGGAATCCATCCTGTACTTAAGTCAGACGTGTCTCTGGAGAAACTTGGAAGAGTTTGTATTCTTAGGGAAGAAATAATTTTCTTACTGCTAAACAAGTGTTAAAGAAGATGTTGTTTACATCTTTACAATACTGTTTTACTGGACTTTACCCTTTAACAAACCAAAAGAGCTCCCCAAAAGTAAAAGAAAAATATCCACAAACCAACACCACAGACACTTTTATATATTTTCACAGTTAAGATAACTGAAAAAGTAAGCTTTGTTACAGAAATGAGCAAGTATCATTGAAGCAAGATAGTTACCTTCCTGAATGCTTCTGGTGATAAAGTCACTGACTTTAAAATTGGCTGAATCAAGCCAAAGAGTGAGGTTATTCTTATCACCCACTTCACGTGTTTCATTCCAATGTGATGCAGAATATCTAAAGTTTTTGTTTCTTTTAGAATCAATGGGTGACTTCAAACAGCGAAATGAGAAGCCTTAAATTACATGATGTGATTACCTTGCTGAGAGCCAACAGGGAGGTATACATCTGTATGTTTTATTGATCATGATCATATACTAGATACTCACAGCACTCTGGAGACTTAAAACCCTACATTTGAGGAAAGTTCAAAATAAAAACAGCAGAGTACTTGTCACCTTTTTCTACCTTCAGAATAAGCCAGCAGCTCATCAGAGGTTTCTACACTCACAACTTGACTTTTTTTTTTTTTTTTTTTAATGGAATACATAATTTCAATTTTGGGTACTGTATTTTAAATGACCTTTAATCTGATTATTAAGACCCTTATTAAATGTTACCATTAACTCCAAGGATCTTCAAGATTTAAAGTAAGAACATACTTCGGCGGGTTAAATATGAGTCTTGGACCCAAAGCTTACTTCTGTGTTTTAGAAAATTATGTCTATGTATACATAAGAACATCTATACTTATTTTTATAGTAACTTTCAGATCACTGTGCATAAAAATCTTTAACAGAATAAGTATCAACAATATCTGTAAAACAATGCGCATAAAAATGAAGAGATAATCAAGGACTAAGAAAAATATTTCCTCTGCCATTTTAAATGAGTAAAACTCAATAAAACATTCAAACAGGGTAGAGGTGATACATAAGAATGTGGCTGCAAAGGAGAGGTTCTAGTGCCAATATGGATGAGAATGTGTAGTGTTAATATGCAGTGAGCATGTAAACGAAAGAGATTTAGAGGCATTTACAAAATGAAATCTTGCCTACAAATGTGCCTTTTCGCTTTCGTAGGACTACCATTCCACCCAAACTCTGTAAAAGCAGGATACATCACTGCAGGTTCCCATTACCCGTCCTAACACATTTACTTGCAGGTAAAGTCCTACTCAGCCACTTAACCTTATCCTTCCTACATATACCTATAAAGGACTGGCAGAATCGTTTTATCTTCTTCCTCTGTGGATTATCATTACAGGCTGCTGTACCTCCTTCCCTAGCTTTCCATCTTTTCCTTGTCTTTTTAAAAGTAAGCTCCTTTAGGAGACCCTCCTGTCCTGAATAAGGATCCAAGAATAACCGCTCTTATGTTTAGCCCTCAGCAGTTTAATGTTCCTTTCCAGTCCCAAGGGTAACAATCTGTTCCTTTTATCCCTTATATTTTATCTTTCTGTACAACTACTGCTTCTAGCACCATTTTTCTAACATTACTGCTTATCCTTGTATAGCCTTCTTTGGGATGTAGACCGTTATCAGTTAAATACAGCTCCTGACATTTCATTTTCTTTTCTCTCCAGGTATTAAAATCTAGTTAAGTAGTCCATTACAAGGATTTCACCCCCATGGTGAGTTTCTTGGCTTTCATGACTCTTGAGAGGGAAATATTGAAATATGGTGATTGAAGAATTATATGTGCAACTACCATTGCCATTAATGGAGATGGTGGTGAGATTTCCTACACTTCACATTGTCAGTTCACCCTTTGATGTCTAGGACATGCTTAAAGGCAAAAAACTAAGTTGTAAATTGTTATAATTGACAATAAAACTTGAAATAAATAAATTTATGATTTCTTAAATTCAACTTACTTTGATTGACTTCTTAAGATACATAAGAAAGCTGAACAAAAATACATAATTAGAAAGATTAAAAAAGGATACTAGAAACAAACTTTCCAATATCTATTTCTAACATATACAATTTCTAGTAGTATCAAATGCCTTCCAAGTTCCTAAGTCAGTATGCCTGTTGCAAACTTTTCTAAATATATTTTTATTTTTGATATTTAGATCCAGCATATTAAATATGCCCAGATGTAATCTGATGACTTGATATTTCACAGAATCCTTTCTTTTTCAAGGAAAAAAAAATCTTCAATTGTAAACATTTCTGCTTCTGAAAAGAATATTGCCTTTTATTTATGAGAAGCTAGAATTTACAAAAATGCTTTAAAAGAAAACATTTAAAAGGATTGAAAGGAGACAGCTTTTGTTTCTAGAAATAAAAAAAAAAAAAAAATCTAATAAATTTCAGGGTATGACTACAGAAATATTGTAGCATCCACCTCCAGAAAAGATCTCATACACATGCTTAACATTAAGCATATGATTTGTCAGATTACTCAAAGCTAGACACTTGTTAAAACCTATTGTGGATTAAGCTCTGCTAAATTATCAGGAAATTATCACCAACATCAGTTGGCTTTCTGTATGCCAACTTCACTAATAGTATTCAGTGCCAGCAGTGGTATTGTTAGATGTATAAATGGTATTCTACATTTTGAAATACATACAGAAGTCATGACTCTAAGGCAGAAAACTGTAAAATATTTACTGAAGTTATAAACTGATGTGCCATTATTTTACATACTTAGGTGACAAAAACATTTATTATATGAAAATTTCTTATTGAAAAATAATCCCACAGCATTTTTATGTTGAAAATTGTGTTTAGCTGATGTTCTCATACTTGCTATTTCCCTATTAAAGTAACAGCTATTCCAACCCATGCCCTTTCAGGAAAGGAAAAAGGAGGAAAATATAAAAATCATTTAAGAATCCTGCCTACCTTTTTTTTTTTTTACTACAATTTGTTCTTTAGCTTGAGCTACCCTTGTCTAGTAGATAAACAACTCCTGACAATTATTTATTTGTAAGGGAAATTCAGAGCTTAACAATGACTAGTGTCAGGATAAATCAGAAGTAACTCTACTGAAATCCCTGCAAATACATGTTCTCTATCCTGTGGAAGTGATGGGAAAACAAGGTTCTCGCTATAATGTACAGCCCAGAACCACCACCAAGAAAACAATACAGAAATAATTAATGGATGAGACACAGATCATAGCAGACTTCACTTATCTGGCTTGTATAAGAATATATGCATAATCCTGGAGGTAATAATTTGTACTAGTTGACTTCTACTCAAAGACAATATAAAATGTAAATTATGTGGCTTTTATTTTTCTAAACATCTATTTAGTACAAAAGTAAGAAAAGGAAATATGTTCAACTTGTGTGTCATTTTAATGTTTTGAATGTACTTGGATACAGATTTTATACAGTCTTGTATAACTAGAACAAGCACATACCAAGAGCACTGTGGATATTTATAGACACTGGAGTGAATTCATGCAGAATGGAACAGCTCTATAGCTGATGAAAATACTCCCGTTGAACTGGAAGAGAGAGACAAATCCATGGTAGAACATCTCAGAGCTTGGTGTTTAATGGTTAACCCAAGAAAACAAGGCACTTTCCATTGTTGCTGTCTGTCAGAGTTTTTAAAAAGTTGAACAATGCTCCTTTTACATTGCCCACCGGGGGAAATGAGTGCTATTCAGCTTTATTATTGTGACAATTCATGTAAAAAATTCTAAGTTGTATACAGGAATATTTATAGGAATTATTTTTAAATTTTCATGTGATACAAAATTGTGATGAGCAGTTGAAAACACCAGAAGTTTGTGCTATCATTCAGAGGCATGAGTACAGGCTGGGGACCAAACATCTCAAAAGCAACTTTGCAAAAAAGAAAGACCTGATATTCCTGTCAGACAACAGGTTGAATGTAACCCAGCACCCTTGCAGTATCCTGGGCTGCATTAGGAAGAGCCTTGCCAGCATTTCAAGACCAGTGATCCTTCCACTCTGGTCAGCCTTGATGAGACATATCTGGAGTGTCAGTTCCAAGTCTGTGCTACCCAGTACAGGAGAGACATGGATGTCCTGGAGCAAGACCAGCAAAGATGATAAAGAGATTAGAGAACCTCTCATATGAGGAAAGACAGAGAGCTGGGATTGTTTAACCTCAAGAAGAGAAGAATCAAGGAGGATCTTATCAGTGTATATAAATACCTGAGGGAGCCAGTAAAAAAAATAGCTCCAGACTATTCTCAGTGGTCCCTGGTGAAATACAGGAAATGCCATTTAAACATTAGAAGAAAACTCTTTTTTGATGAGGATGGTCAAATACTGAAATGGGTTGTCCATAGAGGTTATGGTGTTTGCATTCTTGGAGGTATTCAAAACTCAGATGGACATTGAGCAACCTGCTTGAGCACAGGGTAGTTGGACTGGATGATCTCCAGGGGTTGCTCCTGACCTCAACTGTTCTATGACTCTTATTCTATGGGCAGGTACCAACGGCTGAAGTGTTTCTGAAACCACCTGGCCTCTGGAAGTTACAGTCCTACATGATACAAATAAGCAACTGGAGCTGAAGAGTGAGTATTCATACAGAAAAAAAACCCCAACCAACTAAACAAACAAACAAACAAATAAAAACCCAACAAACAAAAAACAAATTAAAATCTCCCACAAGTTTGACAATACATGTTTGTTTCTACAAACAAATAATATATTTCAGGGTAAAATAACCTCAATCTTGGACATTCCAAACCAAGAAGAGATTAAATGTTTTTGGTCAATTACTGATTTGGATAGTTTTCTTACCCAGAAATGTGTACTAATAACTTTCTGCTATTTTGAAGATAAATGTTGACAAGAACTTGAAGTTTCCTATACCTATTCTCCCAGTTTTGTTATTTTTTATAACTGAACTCCTATAGTGCCTATATAATGGTGGTAAAGCTGTATTTTAAGTGAAAATAGCTGTGCTGGCAATTTATCTCACCATCACCTGTTCCTGTTACATTGAGAAATGAAAGTGATTTATGTGGATTTATAATACAGCAAAAAATACAACTACCACAGAAATCCTGCCATGGTTGTTTTATTTTATACTTCACCCACCTGCTTAGTAAGTGGAAGATAATGCTTTAAGAGTTTGATGAATGGAAACCAGGTTCTATTCAAGTCAGACAATGTTTTTGGGCACTGAATCCATGTAACTCCCAACTATACACCATCTGGATGATAGATAATGCCAAGCTACTGGGCACATTTTATTCTCCAGTGTTATAAAACAGTGTTGAGAGAATTAGGGAAATGCCCAGAGATTCAACATAACAGATTTTCCTTTGAGGACTGCTCATACACAAGGAGGTAGAGCGAGCTGCCTCTTCATATTGCTAACTGTATCATTTCACTAGTATCAGCATATTTATCCCAGATGTTGTGCTGTTGTCAGCATGACTGCCATGTGTACTGACTGCCATCCCTCCTGTGGTGCAGGTAGAGGATTCTATCACTTATAAATAGTTATGAACACAGTACCAGTGCTGCTTTCCAACACAGTGATGTCTGTCAGAGGCAGACATGAATTCAGTTATTAAAATTCTTTTAAAATTACTCTCTTATACTTGCCATCTTCAGCTGTTTTTCTGGAATTTTTTAATTATATATATTCATATAATATAATTTATATATAATAAATAATGTGAGACAATCAAATCCACCGTATGAAAATTTTACAGGTTAAAATATTTTTCAGGAAGAAAAATACAATGCAAACCAAAACCATGCATCTATTTCAAAGTGTCAGGAATATTAGGTATGGTATAAGAACCAGGAAGTGTTAAAAAGCCATTTAATACTTTCCATTGTGTAGTTAAAACTTTCAAACGAAGCTGAAAACATGATGTACAAGAATCTGTCAAAACAGACATTGTTTAACATTAGAAAAGGTTTTTTTCTAAAGGAAAATTAAAGTTTCAATGAGATGGAGAAACAGAAGATAATGAGGACTCCTTTACACTTTTTTCAGGGTATACAGCTGTAGGGAATGGTAGACACGCAGCACAACAGTTTTTTAATGGATTATAATGAGGCACCCACATAGACTTTCCAAGAGAATATCTAGATGATGAGTGTTCACATCTATCAGCTGGTTGTACATCACTACAATAAATTATTGAGAATGTGTGGAATCATTTTTGATTAATAAATAAGATCAGATAGGCTTTGAATATTAACATGAGTTTTGAATCAGAAGTATTTTCCTCTACACTTTGGCAATCTGAGAAATGCCAACATGCATTTGAACAGCTTTCTTTTGACTTATTACAAAAATCCATCTATACTTATTTATTCAAAGGCAGAAACTGAGTAAATCATCTCTCACGTACTCTGATGTTAATAAAGAATATAGACGAATCTATACAAATACCATTTCACTGCACATTCATACTGTTGATACTATGCCATGATCTGTCTGGAATTTCTCACTTGAAACAGACAGTAGATTCTACAGTGCCTTTTGGTCTAGATAATAATTTCAATTTAGATAAACATTTCTGCTGTTCTATCAAGATCAGCCTTATGAATCAGTAAAAGTTTAAGGAATACATCTAAACAAACTGCATTTCTGACTTTTTTTTTTTTGGAGGCTGCTTAAAACATTTAGGTGGGCGCTTCATGTTACTTTAAGTAAATAATAATTATATAAGTATGAAAGTTCTAAAAACCAAATAACTTTTTCTCACTGAAGAGTATTACCAAAAAAGTAAAAAGTATTGGTCAGCTGCAAGGTAAATCAGTAAGAAAAAATGGGTTAAGGCTAAAATGTCATGTATAGGATGACATGGTATAGGAGAGGAAGAGTTCAATTCTCCATGTTCCTCCTCCAGAGGCTGAAGCACATTTGAAGTTCCTACATTTAGAAAAGTGTAAAGACTGCTTCTTAAAGGTTACTTAAAATGCTAATGAAAACATTCTTCCTCCCTTCTTCCAGTGAACTATCAGAACAAATCATTTTACTGGATGAGAATAAGAAAAGCCAATGTACCATATTTAGGATTTGCCTCTCTGCTTCAGATTACAAATGTGTTAAGACAACTGAGCTTTGATAGGCATGATTTTACACAGGAAAAACATCTAACAAACACAAAATAATTTTCTAATATTACTATTGTTAGAAGTGGAAGATACTTGGAAGTCTTCATGCTCATATTTACTTGGATTTGCAGTGCCACTGACAACTAAATACTGCCTTTTCCATCAGTAGTCACCTCATGTTCAACATCAGAAAAGATGTTTTTCCTGTAGGGTTGGAGACTTCCTTAGTGACTAGTGCTGTTACTGAATAAGGTAATTTTACGTAATATGAATAATATGAAAGGATCCATAAAATAATGAAAAATAAACCCAAGCCCACCTTCAGTTTTAAAGAAAAAATGTATTCCATTGTTTCAGAAAACTGTGTGTATTACATAAAAAGGAAAAAAAAAAAAAAAAAAAGGAACATT
>NW_020799097.1:30741716-30770824 GCF_003259725.1 Athene cunicularia | reverse complement strand
CGAAAGCCCCATGTTAATGAGGTATTGCCTCCTGGTACCTAATAGAGTTTAGTTTACTTTAACATGTGCTACATCTGTACACTAACTTAGCTTCTCAGATCACCCTTGGGGCCCTGGTTGTCTGAAATACATGTGTTTTAATTTACAAAAATAAGACTTTTGGAATTAATCAATTAGTTCACTACACAATGTAGTGAACATACAACAGAAGTATGAACATAATCCTGCCAACTTTATCACTCTGCTCTAGTCTTTCAACATAGGGGATGCAACATAAATCTCTTTTTATGCTATAGAAATACAGGTCTTGTGAACAGTATTTATTCTCATATTCGTCTGGAAAAACCCTACACAGAATAATAATTGCATTTTGGGGAACAGCATATAGACTCTAGAGGAAATCTGGGTCAAGTGTTGTGTACATTTCTTTATAAAGTGCTAGACACTAGCCACATTTTAACATATGGAGCCAGAAAAACAAAGGTATCAGCCCCTAGAATATAAGTGTAGACACAATACTGTGAATTGTAAATATAGATGGCTTACCTTCAGTGGCACAAAAAGAAATTGTTCCTAATTATCGGCCAGACTGGTATTTATGGTCTAGTAAGATATTAAACTTATAAAGATTTTTTATTTTTTAGTTGAAATGAGATGTGCGTTATAAACGACTAGTTCCAATCTGCTTCTGTATCAAAACCTTCTATCTAAATAAGTATCAGACTCTTTAAAAAACAAAACAAATCGAAACACAAATGTAAGATTTGTATCTTTAAAAGTTCATTTACCATCCTGACAATTTTAAAAATCCTAAATATGTGCTTTTAAAATTGTCAGGATGGTAAATGAACTTTTAAAGATACAAATCTTACATTTGTGTTTCGATTTGTTTTGTTTTTTAAAGAGTCTGATACTTATTTAGATAGAAGGTTTTGATACAGAAGCAGATTGGAACTAGTCGTTTATAACGCACATCTCATTTCAACTAAAAAATAAAAAATCTTTATAAGTTTAATATCTTACTAGACCATAAATACCAGTCTGGCCGATAATTAGGAACAATTTCTTTTTGTGCCACTGAAGGTAAGCCATCTATATTTACAATTCACAGTATTGTGTCTACACTTATATTCTAGGGGCTGATACCTTTGTTTTTCTGGCTCCATATGTTAAAATGTGGCTAGTGTCTAGCACTTTATAAAGAAATGTACACAACACTTGACCCAGATTTCCTCTAGAGTCTATATGCTGTTCCCCAAAATGCAATTATTATTCTGTGTAGGGTTTTTCCAGACGAATATGAGAATAAATACTGTTCACAAGACCTGTATTTCTATAGCATAAAAAGAGATTTATGTTGCATCCCCTATGTTGAAAGACTAGAGCAGAGTGATAAAGTTGGCAGGATTATGTTCATACTTCTGTTGTATGTTCACTACATTGTGTAGTGAACTAATTGATTAATTCCAAAAGTCTTATTTTTGTAAATTAAAACACATGTATTTCAGACAACCAGGGCCCCAAGGGTGATCTGAGAAGCTAAGTTAGTGTACAGATGTAGCACATGTTAAAGTAAACTAAACTCTATTAGGTACCAGGAGGCAATACCTCATTAACATGGGGCTTTCGAATGGCAAATTTATGATGCTGATATCCACCTAAATTGTACAGTTTATTTGAAGTTAATTTTATGACACTTAAACTGGTGACAGGTATGTAACTGCTTACATTAAGTACAGCCTTTGACTATGTATAGATATATATGCCATGTTCTTCCTTCAGAAAGTAGAAAGCTCGCCTTCTATTTTCAGATACACTATTTCAAATGTGTGCATTAAAGCTAAACAAATTGCCAGTAAAATTTTAGAGCTCAAACCATTTTTCTATTCCTCTAACAAGCTCGGTGAAATGCTAAGCTCACCTAAGCAAGGGAAAAAATGTCTTCAGCAGCTTTCTTAGTAATTTCATATTAGTTTCTGAGCATTTTTTTTTTTCATATGTAAATAAAAAACAAAACAAAACAAAACAAAAAAACTCCTTCGCTTTTGTCTTCTTCCTATGTTCCATTTATATTGCCTTTTTAGATATATCTAGTCATGTACAGGTACAGAAGACTATCCTACTCTTCCAGAGCCTACTCTGAAGCATGAGGGTAGCAAGCTCCAAGTTTTCATGGTCAGTGTAAGCAGATTTTCATGTCAGTTTAACAAGACTGAATGATGAGGCGCTACTTCTTGTTGGAGACCATATGGTTGTGGTTCTACTTGTAGATTAAACACTGCCTGAAATACTCCTGGGTGCTGAAACTCAATCACCTCTGTGCTAAACTGCTAAGGATGTCTGATGTTTTCAGTCTGTGCAAACTAGAGCTCTCCAAAATGATTCCTGGATGTAGTCTGGGAGCTAGAATACTCTATAAACCACTTCCAATGCATTTTGCATGCAGACATGCTCTTCTGGAGCATATTATTAATGTAGACACAGGCTGCTTTTTACCAGCTGCATTCAGTGCCTGGGCACTTAAACCAGGAACGTTTCAGTTACTACTCTAAAGATAGTCTGTGGGCCACTTGAGGAAAGGACTTGTTGGTCAAGGAGTTCTTGTACTTTAAGATTTGAAAAACTAGAGGTTAAGAAAACTGATCTCAAGAGACAGAGATTAGAGAAGGTAAATGTAGAAAAATGGCCTCTATATGTACAGCTAAACAGCCTGGGTTGGGATGAGTTGATGGAAGTTTGGCTTCTAGAACTGAGCTTCATATAAATAAAGTGTGATTAAGAGTTGAATCTGTTCATGATTTTTTTCACCTATATGGTATATAGAGCCTTCCAGGACTGTGGTTTTTGTTCACTCCCTCAGTAGTTCTGGAGGAAGAACCCAAGGTGGTAAAGCATGCTAAAGATCTTCAAATAATGTTTCAAAATGTGAAATTAAATTTGAGAAGACACCATATGGAGATATTTTTATGCATTATTTTATAATCAGTGAAGACTGTGTCATACTGATACAGTCAATGGTCAGTTCAGCTGTCATATACTAGGGATGAGGTTTTCACCCCTGATTAGGTCCTTTATGTTAGTGGAATCTCTGAACTCCACCAGTCTTGTCACTTCATAACTAGGTCTTGATTCAGCTGACTACACATAGTATCATTTGAGATGTTAGGGCTTTCCTTCCTGGTTTGTACCTGTAGTGCAAAGGGCATGATCTCTCCTCAGCAACTATGCTGCATCTTCTAGATCCATGCAGACATTGTGCATTTGTTAAAATACCTGAAGTTATCTCAGGTAATCTAGCTATTGTGTGGCACTGTAATACTCATGATTAAGTAAAGTACTTTCTTAGGGCTTCTGATATGGTCTTCTGAATTTCACACTAGGTATGCCAAAACAAGAAAATTGTTTTGATTTGGCTGCAGATAGTTCTGCGTGTACGGGTATAACTAAGTGCCCCTTCCTGCTCATTTGAGGGTACAGGACATGAAAGTCCCCCCTCTTCAGCTGTTTTTTCTGTCACCACTGAACATGCAAATACTGTAAAGGAAGAAAAACACTTAGACCATTTTTATAGATATTTTTTTAGAATGGGTTTTGGGTTGCATTTCTGAAAGAGTCAGAATCAGTCTTTTATTTTCCTTTTATGACTATTCAGGTACACAGAGAGATGACTACACCCTGGGTTGAGCTTCAGATAAGTGAAAAGACCATATGAAACTACTGGATTTGATATAAGACACTGGTGGGCATAACAGGGTGAGAAGCTCAGAGAAGCTGCAGATAGTGCCATGAGATATGGTTAATTTCACAGATGGTTCATGGGAATTATGATGGATGGCAGAATTTCCAAATAATTAAATAGAATTTTAGGGACATTTTGGAGAAGGGAATCTGGTCAGACTAGAATTACCTATTAGCAATACCACGAAAGGAGATTACCTAGGTAATCACATCAGAAATACCAAATTCAAGTACACATGTACCAAAACTGAGACCAAGAGCAAAAAAAGTATTTAGGAGTGGCTTCTATAGTCACAAAAAGATGAGAACAGAGAAAAGCAGGGATAAAGGTGGATGGGGAAAAAAATAAGTATGGGGGGAAAAAAAAAAATAGAGGGAGGATAAAAATGGACAGTTGGGTATAACCAGGCTGCTGGTTAATACACTTGTCTGACCAGTCTGATCTCTGCAGTCTCTCCTATGACCATCTGTTGAAGGAAGTTTTACATTCTGATTTTGCAGACAAGGAAAATGAATGTTGGCTTTAAAAAGTTTATGGCTATAAATAGGTCCTCTTCCTTTAAAAGTTCTAATATCACATTCGGAAAATTTGACTTTTTTAAAGAAGAATTTTTTTTTTCAGCTTTTAATATGATGATTTCCCATCAGCTCTGCTATTCCCTTCTCTTCTTAGAAGTTCTTAGGAGCTTTGGAAGAATAAATTACTTCTTTAAATGAATAGTTGGAGTACTAAACGTTTTCGTAAAGATTTTATCTCTGAAATTTATTTAAGGGAAGATGAAAACAAATAATTTTAACTTCCCAACTAGAGCTTTTGCACTTTGCAATTCAAATTTTACTCTCCTGCCAGGTGGCCAAGAAGGCCAATGGCATCCTGGCTTGTGTCAGCAATAGCGTGGCCAGCAGGGACAGGGAAGGGATCTGACCCCTGTACTCGGCACTGCTGAGGCCGCCCCTCGATTCCTGTGTTCAGTTTTGGGCCCCTCACTCCAAAAAGGACATTGAATGACTCGAGCGTGTCCAGAGAAGGGCAACGAAGCTGGTGCAGGGTCTGGAGCACAGGTCGTACGGGGAGCGGCTGAGGGAACTGGGGGTGTTTAGTCTGGAGAAGAGGAGGCTGAGGGGAGACCTCATCGCCCTCTACAGCTCCCTGAAAGGAGGCTGCAGAGAGCTGGGGATGAGTCTCTAACCAAGTAACAAGTGATAGGACAAGAGGTAATGGCCTCAAGTTGCACCAGGGAAGGATTACACTAGATATTAGGAAGCATTTCTTTCCAGAACGTGTTGTTAGGTGTTGGAATGGGCTGCCCAGGGAGGTGGTGGAGTCCCCATCCCTGGAGGTGTTTAAGAGTCAGGTTGACATAGAGCTTAGGGATATGGTGTAGTTGAGAACTGTCAGTGTTAGGTTAGGGGTTGGACTGGATGAACTACGAGGTCTTTTCCAACCTAGACAATTCTGTGATTTTGTGATATTGTTACTTCCCTGGTTGACTAGTTGCCTGACTATAAAAGACATGGTGTTCTAATTCAAAAGTCAAATATAGGGAAAGAAAAATCCTATATTTTTCTGTTACTCATTATCAAGAAACAAAAAAAGAACAAATCTAACCTTTTCCCTTCAGATATCATCATTCATAGGTTCACTGTGCAAAGATGCACAATTTTGATAGTTTTGTGGAACTAAACCAGACATCTGAACCTTTTTAAAATGTACCCATCACTAGTTTTTCCCATTAGTAAATATTTAACTGAAGCAAAGAACATGGAACCCCCCCTAGATTTTATGGCTGGAGGGGTCAGAGGCCAGTTGAATTAAATATCCCAAGTTTTACAATGCGAGAAAATAAGTACCTGAGCTGGGCAGGCAACCTGGCCTAGGTTCTCACATTTATTTTGTGGTGCTTTGTATACTGAGCTTATGTAATGGCCTTGGTAGATCAGTTCAGAGTAAACAAAGCACTGAACTCTCTCTGGGGGCTGTCTTGGGAGCCTGCACTTCCAGTCAGTTAAGCCAATGAACAAAAAAAGCAAGGAATACAGGTATATTTGAACCTAGTAGATGTCCACTGTGCACCTGGGATTTCAGAACGCACAGTCTTGTTCCACCCTGCAGGAGGTATCTCCCAGACATGGATAAAATTCCTCTGAACACAACAGCTAGAGAGATGGTCGCACTGCCACAGGCAGAGGGTGGCTTGAGTTCCTCCCCATCCCCTCTCAGCAAGCTACTGTGTGTTTTGTATTAAACAAATATTCTCACCCAGTCTGCTACTGGATGAAAAAGGAAATCCTTTCTGACTATAAATACGTGTTCCTCTTCAGAAGCAAGAAACATCTTCCTTAAAGTGGCTTTTGACTGCACACAGAACAAATGGTGACCCTTCAAGGAGTGTCTACTAAGGCCAACCTGGGGCAGGTTTCAGCAGTGCTTCCTATGAGGTCCTGGTAGAGTGTTAGACATCTCTGAGCAGAAGACCTTAGAAGACAGGTAATGACAGCTACAAATACCTCCAAACCTGCAAAAACATCCACTGATCAGGACTGTGCTCCACAGAAAAGTATGTGTCTCAACTTTCTTTTTCCATTTCTTCCCTTCATGGTGTTTGAGATGTTTTTGTGTTTTTTTTTTTTTTTTTTTTTTTTTTTTTTTTTTTTTTTTTTTTTTTTTTTTTTTATTTGTTGGGCTATTTCCTAATTGCACAGTTAAGTAGGGATTTTTTTTCTATTTATTTGTTCAATAAAGCTAGAAAAATTAGTCCTTGCTTTAGAATCAATATGGGGGTTTTTTGTTTTGTTTTGTTTTGTTTTGTTTTGTTTTGTTTTTCATTTTCTGTGTCAGTTTTCTACAGGTTAGTTTAAAATCAGAAGTTTTCTCTGGCTGCATGACTTACAATGAAAGTACTGAAAACCAACAGACCATCCTTTCTCTCAGGAGACACCTACTTGACATCCCTTTTATTGCTAATGGTAGAATTTAAATGTCTGACTTCTTTCTGCATGTAGTTTTGCTGACTGCACTTCGAAACTGTTTCCTAAGAGAAGGTACTGGTTAAAATATGTCCCTGCTCCCTCCCCATACACTCTTTCACTGAAATATGCATAGTTCTGGGGAGGACTTATAAATATCTGGTATTGGTGGGGAAAAAAAACACAGACAACTTCAAAATTATGTTTCTTGACCATAAATGGCTAAAGAATTATTAAGCAGTGGATTTTGGAAAGGTTTTTATTTTCTGTTATGATGAGAGGAGCTGACATCTTACATTCCAATCACACAAGTCTAATATTTTCAGACTACACCTGCATTATGATTTTAAAGATGACTCTGTGGTTTTGAGGACTGAGAGCTTTGGGTAGAAAAGCCTGAGCTTGGCAGAAAAAGTCAGTCTGAAGTACTTTGGATTTTTTCCCAGATCTGCTGTATCTCTTTCATGGTTTATAGAGACATCAGCATTTTATACCTCAATAATTATTCTAGGGATGAAATAGTTCTCAAAGTAAAGTAAACAATGATATTGTTAAATTGGCAACTTTGCCAAGGAAGACAAATAAGAAGTCCCTATATATGGTACATGTAGCATGGGCTGAAAGAAATATTTTTTTTTTTTTTTTTTTTTTTTTTTCCTGGTGGGAGGAGCTTTTGAGAGGTTTTATCAAATTTTAAAAAAGCAGTGATTCACACAATGCTTACTGAGTTCTGGTAAGAAATTCCTGAATATGTTGCAAGGTGGCAAATATAAAGCAGTGAGCTCTCATCTTGTTCAAAAGCTGTTATTTTCTGGCAATGCATGCATCAGACCTCTTGCTGGCATTCAATAGCCTAACTGCCAAAAAAAAGAGATAAAACCAAAATATATTTAGAAAAGAGTGTCACAAACTTCAGTGTCTTTACATATGACTTATGCAATGTCATAGAAACATTGACAATACAGTAACTGGGATGGAATTTTGTTCAGGCAATATCTGACAAATTTTGCCAGGGAGAGCCATGAGTTACATGAGCTGGTGTGACCAATATTTATACCACAGTCCTCCAAGGAGCTCCTGGAATACATGAGTCGGTAGTCCCACATCTTCCCCAAGGACTTTGTTAGTGCTACAGCGTGGTGATGAGTTATTTGATGTCCTGTCTACGAGAAAACAAAACTAAGTTCCTCATGATCTCTGCTTCTCTGTGTTACTGTACTGTTTACTGCAGCTGCTTGTTTGTCTTGGCTATATTTCTAATTGGTCAAAAGAATCCAGGTTTGGGGTTTCTGTTTCTCCTCAATTCTTATCTCCACCTCCTTATCAAATTTCAGTCCTAATTTGCTTAACTCCCAAAAGCTGGTAAAGACATTTTCTTCTTCAATTTTGTGTTGTGTAATTTTATTTCTGCTTTTATTTTGCAAAAATATGCTTTTATCTCGAAAACAAAAAAGCAGAAATATACCTAACCAATTTTTAATACAGGAATTATTTTAACCACGTTAAAAACACATGCAAGCCACAGAGCCACAGCTATACTCACCTATGCTACAATCACACAATATGCGCACAATCATTCATTACCTCATGTGCAACAGAGGGAGAGATTTCTAAATATTTTGCAGAGACAGTTGTAGGAATAAGCCATTTGTGTTAGTTAAGATAAATGCTACACCCACATTTCTTCATTTTCTCCACATTTCCTATTTGCTCCTGAAATGGCATGCATAACAAATTTTAAGGAAAAATTGTGAGACGTATGATTTGGCACTCACCCCAAGAACATTCAGGTATTCTGTAGTCTGTAGTATATAGTCATAGCTGCGAGAATATTCATATGTGTGATTTATTTTAAAACAGTTTAGGAAAAGTGAAATATAATATTTGTGACATATAGTTTAAAAACCCACACGCATTTGATTGATTTTATTATTTGTATGGATTTGAATTTTAACTATAACAAAGTTTATTGTGACGCATATACCGCACACATGCAGCACGAGCTCTCTACAGGAGACAATGCTTTTTTTTACTGAATTTATCAAAAGGGAAACCTTATGGTCAGTTGGTTTGGAATATTTACTAATCATTCAATTTCACTGTGAAATAAAGACAAAAAAATATTATTTAACAATAAACTTAGAATAAAATAATTTTAATTTTTTTCTTATATATTTCAGCAGCAGCTTCATGAATGAAGTAATTGTGAATTTTTTTCTCTTACAGTTTATTTGGAAGCTGCAAATAGGAAGCAGTTTTATAACTGTCTTTTTATTCAACAGAAGCCTGCCCCAGAAAGTGTTAATACAGTAATAATGGATAGATCACACAGAGACAAATGGGAAGGGTAGCCCATTTTCAGTTAATAGTAACGTTATGGAGAGATTAGCGTGGACCTTGTGCTCCTATACAGAACAAAACTATGAATATATAGGAAAAAGTGCTATGGTGACAACATCTTTATGATTTATAAGTGCACAGTTCCTGTTCTTATTCCTACATAATAAGTTTGTCTCACCCTCTTCCTTTTCCCTTTAAATATATACTAATATAGAAGTTAAATTGTTGCTGAACTGGAGAGCAACAAATGTAGATGGCACAAGGAGATACAAGAAAAAACAGCATATTTTCAGATAAAGGGCTGCTTTAAAGTCAACATCTGTTCAGAGAAGTATTTTCAAAAACTTCCAGATTCTTACAAAGCCTTCATCCCAGATAATCTGTGTAGTCTCATGGACTGCTTAAGTAAATCATGCAACAGAATTTTGCTAATACCTTTAATATGATATTTTACTCTAGACCTCAGGCAGCCTCTGGAAGTATTTATTTTTTCTTTGACTGTAGAGGGAACTTTGGGTTTCTTCAGTTCAGTGACTGAGATTAGAAGGGAAGTGTCCAATTGTTATAGTTTAACATGAGCACTTGACTAAACCTGTTTGGTGGTTATGCTACCTCCAAGAATACTGTAAAGTGTATAGCAATGTAAATCTCATCTTAATGCCTAAGATTTCTTTTCATATGATTTTGATCATCTCTAAGCAAACTTGTTTTTCACTGTCTCCTCGTCAGTTTTTGTCTTTGTGTTTTTGTTATACCTATGTCTGGATTGTGATATTCTAGGCTGCTGAAAGAATTTTTCTGTATTAAAATTCCACCACTTGCCTAGTGCCCTTCAGCAGGGATTTAGAATAAGGTATAGAAAATACATTTGCACTTCTAAGAGGAGAATTAGGCATTGCTAATCATTAAACTAAAGAGTACTGCAGATCCAGGAAGGCGTCCACAGTAAAACCTAAAGGATAGTATTCACAAAAGACATGATTTGACTAAAATGGAATGAAAACAGCCAGCATGGGGCAGCCAAAGGAAATTTTGACTGACCAACCCATCAGCTCTATGATGAGCTGATGGGCTGTGTTGTTAGAGGAAGGACAGTGGATGTTGTAATCCTCAATTTTTGCAAGGCCTTGGACACAATCTCCTACAGTGACCTTATGGCCATGTTGGTATGGCATGGACTGGGTAAGTGAATGATAAAATTGGTGCAGAAGTGATGGGGCTGCTTGGTTCAAACCATGGTGATCAATGCTACAAAATCTACTAGCATTATCTAGTTACTAAGATGTCCTTCAGGGACTGATACTGGTGCCAATACTGGGGACAATAATTTGCTGATGATACTAAATTAAGAGGAGCTGTGAATGTCCTCAAGGATAGAGAGGTCTCACGGGGAGATCTGGATAGGCTAGAGAACTGGGCAATCACCAACACCAACCATATGAAATTTAACAAGAGCAAGTGATGGATTCTCCAACTGGGAATGGGTAAACTTGGTTATACATACAAACTGAGATCTGAGAGGCTGGAGAACAGCCCTGTTGAAAGAGATTTTTGGGGGATAATCATATATTATCCCATTTATTTCAATTGACCCTGAGATCTAGTTTAACTGATTACTTTCTTGATTTCAAACACTACTGTTCTTTGATTCATGCTGAACCCAACAGTTGTGAGGAATTTCTGGAAAAAATACTCAAAAAAGTCCTTCAGTATCCTCTTACAAATACCTCTTTGAAATTTTCCATTATAACAATATTTAGAGAAACAAAGAACATTTACCCATTTCTTCATTGATACCACTATTCACGTTCACCAATATCCTCTATTTTTTCTTCTGTATTGTCCCATACAGCTTCTTCTCACTGTAAACAATCAATATACATTATATACAGTCTTCTGAAGCCAAAAAACCCCCAAACCACTATGGGTCATAAAGAAAGGTACTTATTTGGGATGAGAATTTCATTGAACTACACTAACAAATGAAAAAGTCAGTTATTTGTATGTTTGGTGATATTGGTTTTTTTTTTTTTTTAGCAGCCTTGCTATTGATTTTGATTAAAATATTTTTATCAGGATGTTCACACAACTGAAGACAAATCCTAAGTTATTTTACAGGTAACACTGCAAAGTTATCTAGACAACACAGAAAAAGTAATTAGACTTGAAACTCAGACATACATAGAGAGAAGTACCTTAGCAGGCGGTGCTGAAATTATTAATACATAAACCAGAAGTAATAAGGAGTATAGACAAAGGAAAGAAGGAAGCAGAAATTATAGAACATGCTTACTTGTTTCCATTTGGTGATTTTGAATGCAAATATTATACTTTACAGTGCAATTCTAAAAACCTCCAGATTTTTCTTGTAGTTTCCACATTTTTAAATTATATACAGCATTCTCACATATCTCACCCTCAATTTCCCAGAACTGTTTAACAGAACTTTACACAATCACTTATTATTTTATGCATTTTTTTATAATTGAAGATGAATAGTCCAGATTCAGAAAAAATTACTAAAACAAACAAAAAACCCCACCCCAAACTTGTTCTCATTTTAGATCCACATCTCTGTTTTGTTTTGGAGATGTTTCATAGTGGCTTCCCACAGCTGCCTTATTTACAGAGGCTTTTCTTGATTCATGGAGAAGTTCTGATGCACAAAAACTAGATTCTTTTGATTTGCATCAAATGTGCCATCTGTTCTTGATGGAACAGTCTGAAAAAAATGAGTGATCTGTAGCAAAATGAAGTCTTTCACTGTGTACCAAACATGAACACGAACTATCAACAAATGCCTATGTTTAGAGCTATGCCACCAGGCAGCACCTGCTGTCCCTGATGCAGGGGAAACAGGGGCTATAAGAGAAGGCTGCCTCCGACCTGAGGGCAGACCTCTGTCCTGTCCACTCAGGGGCTGTTTAATGTACTGGCTCCACAGAGATCCACCACAGGGGTGAAGCTGGGGTGGGAGATAACAATGTTTCAGGAGGGTCGCCACTGTTTAATGACTACAGGGGCCTCTCCCACTCTGATGTATTCTTAACAACCTGAGCTTGTATCCTACATCCAGAAGCCCTCTTTGCCATCTGAAAAACTGTCACAGAAGTAGGAATTTCCATAAAGTAATTGTCTATTTTTATCCTCATACAAAAGGCAGTTTAAGACGACCAGAATCAGTTCTCCTGGAGTATTCTTCCAGAATCCACCATTCCCCTAACAGTGGTGTCTTCATGTGGATGTTGACCAGCTCAGAATTAGGAGTGGGTTCAGGCAGCAAGTCCTGAAATAACATTAGGAAACAAATAGGAAAACTGTTTCATCTTCTTGGATGAAGGACATTACACACTTAATGGTGGTAAGGCAGTAACGCAGGATGGTCATCTGGGAGTCCTTTCCTATGGGGTTCACAGACAGGCCTGCAAGTGGACAGCCTACCTTCTGATAGCTTTGAATCACACCCATGATAATAACATTTATTCCTTTTTGTTTCTGGTTGCTTCTGTCTCCTTACATGCCAGAAAAAACCACTGAAGAATAAGAATATCTCAATATTACATACTATCATGTTTAGATGGGAACAAGCATGTAATGCAATGGAAAACAGCTGAGGGAAAACATCATTCAATAGTTATCTGATGGAAATTTATTCTTGATTGTTTTGTAATTTCTAAGGCTGTCCTAAATGATTTAGCATAAACAATGCATGTACAGTCATATCAGATACACATATGTCTTTAAACATTGAGATATATTTATGGGTAAGGCAAGCATTTAATCAACTATTCACAGGTGGTTTTCTGTGTTGCTCCAGCTAAGAAGCTATGTCCTTAGGGTATGTCTTTACAGTACTACAGGAGCAGATAAACTCATCAAAAAATTCTGTTTTGGTTAATAATTTTTTATCATACAAATGTTCAACTGTAGTCACTTTAGTAGCAATGATTCTTGATTAAAAAACTTGTCAATCATAAAATTAAAATCCATAAGGAAGTTTCCTTATAAACATCTTCATTCTTTGTTATTTTTCTCAGCCCAAAATAATTTGTTTCTTAATGTATTTTATATCACTAGAATTTTTCTCTTTCACATGATAAGGAAAATGTATGAAGTCTGAATTCAAGCAGGCTATATAGGTTGCTGTTCTGTAAGATTCTGCACTATAATAGAACATTCTAAGGTGTAAGATACTTATTTGCTTTTATGAAGGGTCAGCTCAAAAGTTTGTGTTTTAAAAAACTGATCAGTCAAAAAAAAAAATTAAATCGCTTTAATATCCAGAGTTACATGTAATTTTGTGCGAAGAAATTAAACCTCTGTGTCTGAAGCATGAGTTCAAATAGTAATTCTCTATGTGGGTTGGGATTTGGACTACAATGACATCTTATACTGAAACCATACACTCTCAACTAATAGTGATGAAGTAAAGAAAAGGGTAATTCTCCTGAGAGGGAATCTGCTTCATAAATCTTGAGGGCAGTTTGGACTTGCAGTGTGTTGACAAGCTCAGCACAGAATGTATCTGTTGGGAGGTGGGACTGGCATCTACAGGTTTCTTTTGTTGGGTTTGTTTAGATGTTTACTTTGTCTGATGACAAGAAGAGTTAACTGCTGTTTCTGCTGCTAAGATGCTGAAAAAACCCAGCATACTTGATATAACTTGTGCTGTCAGCTGAGACTGTTGCTGACATTAAGAATGTTCCTTGTAGTCAAATGACCTTGCACCTGAAGTGCTAACCAGAAAAAATGTAAGTTACATAAATTACTGTGTTTAGATACATGATGTACTCTGACAAAGAAAAGGTACCAGCTAATATGGGTGAAAAAAAAAATCCAGTAGCTGAAGGCTACAGGGAGGACATGGAACAAATTCGTTTAAACTATCAGAGAGGTCAGTCTGATTCATTAACAAGATATGTGAGAGCAATCTTTTACAGGTGGCTGAGAGATGAGTACACCACAAAATAATTTCATCAGGTATTTGGTTTACCCTTTGCCATGGGAGTTTCTTAGCAGAATTATGTCTTATATGTCAAGATGGGTATTGCTAAGCTGGTACTTTAAAACTAAGCAGATTAAAAATCAGTGTACAAATTGTGAGCTCACTGTCTACAAGCAGTTACCTCTGCTACAGAAAAACAAGTCACAGTTTTATCGCTAAATTCACAGGGAGGAGTTCTATGGCTTTTCCCTTACAGTCAAAGTGGCTCACCCCATTTGTTTTTATTTCACAGGGAGAACAGGCTGAAACCTCACCACTCCTCCCATTTAGTGTCAGGAGCTAGAACCAGTTAAATAGGCATTAAATAGGCAATTAATACAGAAGGCTAAGGATTGTGATGCTCATCTTGGGAATATCTAAAAAATAAGCACTCAGCTCCATCAGTAAAAATTAGTGCTGTCTTTGGCACCTAATTGTGAGAGTATCAGCACTTAGAAGGGCTTTCCCAACAGGAGTAGCAGGAAAATGAAGGGATGATGGAGTTCCTCAAGGCAGGAAGACTGTAGGAAACACAAAAGGAAGCAGGAGGTCTGAAGCTCTACCCCTCTGGAAATCTTCACATCAACAATTTACAATGTTCATTGAAACTCAGAAAGGCTTCTCTCATATACATAGATTGCCTGTCTTCCATTTATAGACTAGAATACTAACTTAAGCTAAGTATGTAGCTTAAAAAGTGCACCCACAAGCTGCAAGAAAAGGGGAACAAAAGTATTGTTACAACACTTAATTCCTTTCTCCTTTTCTCAGCACAGTTCATAAACAGTTGGACTATCATAATCAAACACTGTACAGGAGATGGGAATGAATCAGTGTAGCTTCTCTGTTCTTAAACTTCATGTTGTAGTAAAATAAGTGAATGAATATATAAATTCTTACTTTTATCTTAACTTTTATCTAGTGTTTATGCTTCAGCATGTTTGACAGACTAAAGTAATTTAATATTCCCTGCAGAACTGTGATCCTAAGTAAAAAGAATCTCCTAGTAATAAATGCAGGGATTTTAATTTGCATGCTGATATGTTTTTTGGTCTTTTATCTTTCAAAGATGTTCTGAGGCTTTCTCAATCAATTGCGTCCTTTGTATATTACTCTATTATAAAGATCCTCACAGCCTATCAATTCAATGCAATTGGAAATAAACTAGAATGAACCCAGAAAGGCAATGATGGCAGACAGAGATTCAAATAGAGTTGTAGATGCATTTATTGTAGATGATACAAGCAATAGAGAAACTCCTGTATCTTGTTTAAAACTTTGGTCAGTTTCTTTTCCCTAATGTCAGTAAAGGGACAGTTCAGGTTATGAAGAATTTGCCCTTTTTCCTAAGGAACAAGGTTATTGAATTTTTTATAATATTCTAGCTCATCCGATGCTTCCTGCAGGAAAAAATTCCATTTTACATGACCAGTGCTGTACCAAGATTTTCTGTTTTAATGTTGTGTCATAGAAAATACAGTCTTTAGAGACTGTGATTAAATTCATACATATGTACTCTGACAGTTTGTTCCTCTAGAAAAGGCACAAGAGGTTAAACAGTTTCTAATGATCCTGATCTTACCACTATGAAAAGGGCAATTTCCCTATCCCAATATAACAGGACTAATAACATTAATAAAATTATTGCAAAAGGGATTCTGTATGATTATAATGGACATAGGAGATATCTTTTGAGCAAATTTTGCCATTTTCTTTCCAGACTCTTCTAGATGTCTTGGTAAGAAAAATTCTCTGGTGGGATGTATGTATATCTGTATCACCCAGGGACTTGAATTTCTTTTAAAATTGCAGGTATTCATCTGGTAGAGAGCAATTTAATTTAGATTTTTATATAGCCAGTGGCTGATAGCTGCTTAAGTTATATACATAAGTCAGTGTCTTATTTATGTGTCCAGCCTTAGCAGTAGAGCTTATGGCATTGCTGAATTACTGAATCAATACTATCAGGCTGTACAGTTATTAATTTGGCCTAGACCTTTCAACCAGGCCTGCTTGCACAGATTTTGGCACTTATGTGGAGCCCCACTGAATTCTGAATAGAGGATATAATCTATATTTTGCTATTGTCTCAACTGTCTATATACTTTTTGCCCTAGAAAGCTGACTAAATAAATGCATATATATTTTATCTACTAGGAATGAAAACTTGCTGTGCTTCAAAGATACATAAACATAAATTTCCCCATTTATTACCAAGTCATTATAGTAAGGATTATTTATTACTTGTATGCAAAAAAAGTTTTCTATGAAATAGAAGATTACATTGGTAATTATATCAAACAATTTCTTCATAATACTGTGGCATTTGTTTTTGTATATAAAGTGGTGTAAGACAGTCCCTCCTGTTGTATCTTTCCATCCACAGTTACATTTTGTGCAGCACGATATTAAATGCCATCATGCTGTTTTGGTTGCAACCACTAATTTTTCAGTGCCAGCTTTATCTTCAGGGACTGTTATCCTTGGTTTGTGTTTGCATTTCTTCAGCCAATATGTCAGAAGATTCACAGATTGAGTTTCACATGTACACATACTTAATTTTAATGACCATCTAAGTTATATCAAGAGTTATAACAAGATATTCTGTAGAAGGTGTTGAGGGAATAAAAATTTATTCAATAATTATGTGTTTGCAATAATGTTCTATTTAGTAAAATGACAGAAAAAATATATGAAAACTCCATTTATAATAATTTGATTAAAATAAGTAAAAAAAAGAAAAAAATTTGCAGGTAAGACATTTATATCATCAGAGCTGGAGGTAATGATAACAAAATACTCCTGCATATTTAACAGACCTATTTCAAAATGCACTTACAATAATATAATTTATTCATGCTCTATATGCTGTGTGCATACAATAGATGTACTGTAAGAATCAGATCTCATTAAATTAAACCTTCAAACCTGGAAACCTAAATATATAAAGGAGCATTGAAACTAAATTATTTAAAATGTTTCATCAGAAAAATATTCTGGCTGAAGCTCTTTATGATTTTAAGACATGCTATACTTTTACGAAAACTGTTATTATGACAGATTAGAAAATACAATGGTTAAATGCAGAGCGTATTGATTGTGTCATTCTACTACACACGGTGTTGCATGAGCAGGTTCCACCACGTTAACCAACTGTGCTAAATTTTTTTTTTTTCCACATGTAATCTGTACTCAACCCCGAAACATAGTCATTTCCTCAGGATCATAAATTAAACAGTTTGGTGCATTATGACATGATGAGGAAGCAATCCTTGCAGAAATTAAATAGCAGTGGGTACTGTTTAAATATAACTATATATAAATTTTGCTGTAGGTACTTTAAACAAATTGAGAAACAGATCACTGCAAAAGATTAATAAAAAGCCCAATAAATTTATTTTCTTAAAAGCTTTCCCTTAAGTTATATGAGCAAGAATCTGTAGGAAGCAGCTACAATTTTGAGCAGAATTGAGAACTACCACACACACATTGGAATCCATATTGCAGAAAGGTGCAGGAAGAGTTTGCTTGTCAGTAGACTAGTGCTGTCTATCTAGTCTTTTTATAGTGGTAAAGACACCAATACTCTTTGGATTCAGCCTGGGTCTTTTGGTGAGGTACCAGAGAAGCAGGTAAGACAAATTCTCTTCTCTCATGGACTTCTCAGTATCCTAGATAGGGATACTTGTTGGTCATCAGCTGAAAAATATAGCCGGAAAACAATACAAAGAGGTATCACAAAATTATTTTTTTTGTTATTACTAACAAGACTTGAGTGACTTCAAAATTAACATATTCTATGTGTAACACTGCCAGAAAGACTCCTTCTTATTCACCTGTTATTTTCCATAAATACCATAGCTCTTAATATGTCTGAATAGAGATATGAGAAATCCAAACATATGGCCAGCAAGTGAAATTCTGTTAATGGTCTCTGAAATAAAAGGGATTACTTACTCTGTTATGAACGGGACCAGAAAACCAGAATTTAGCTGGTTTCTGCAAGAGGAACTCAGTAATTAAAATTAATAACAATCTTAAAACCACTGCCTTCAGCTTCGACAAGGGATTGTTCTTATAAGGTCTTCATTCTGCAAACACAAATTCTTCTAATCTCTTGGAACAGACAGTTACTTCTTACAAACATTTGTACACCACAGTAGTCAGCAACAGATGTAAGTCAACAGGAATCACTCAACATTTGTCTAGAGTGTTCCAAAGCCAGTTATTAACTTTATGGATTACTTGTGCCACTGTGTTTGAACACCATCCTTATAATCTGCCAAAGCCATATTTTGCATTTTAACCCTTCTAAACTATATGAATATTTATGAAAATAAACTATATTTTAATCATTCTAAACTAAATGAGAAACAGAATCCCAATTTCAATTTTTAAACTTGACCTGTTCTCTGAAATATATGATGCTCTCACTAAAAAGTCAATGTCTGACAAAAGCTAACAACACATGCTGGTATCTGAAAAAGCTGTAGTAACTCAGATTCCAGTGGTTCCTAACATACAGTAAATTTCAACTTTTTATGGATGATTGATGTCAATATATTTGTTGGAAATTAAACAGAAAATCACATCCTGACACATAAGAAAATCCTTGACGGAAAAGAAATGTAGGTAACTTTTAGATTATTAATTGTTAATTATATTTTTTGTTTATTTTCTCAATTTTTCCCTGGAGAAATATGTAAGGATGTAAGGGTGTAAAATTAGAAGCACACAAAAAACATTGGTTGAAATGTTCCTGGCTGCACATAAAATATATTTTAAATATCATGGGAATAAATTTAAGTTTAAAGATTCAATGAAAAAATAAACTAAAATCATTATTGACAGCAATTGTAGAAGGAGGGGAAGCAAGAATTGACTTAAGAAATAGCTTTCTTTTTCGTCTCTTTGTCCCCATTTTGATATTCAGTGATCCAGCCTTCAAATGTCCAACTGGGTTGGACTAGTCTGCTATTTAGCTGAGTATTCTGTTTCTGATGCTGGCACTCATGAATGTTCTTTAGGAAGAGCATGTGTACTCGACTACCTTGTGTGGTCCTTCACCCATGTATTCCTCTAATACCCACAGTTGTTTTCTGAGGATATTCCTGCTATTTCTCCTTAATAGCTGCATATAAATCTGCTGTTCAATAATTTTTTTTTTTTTTTTTTTTTTTTTTTTGTTAAACCTACTGACACTATTAGCCTCCACAACCTCTTGTGGCACTACATTCCAGAAATTCGCTGAGGAAATAAGTATTTTCTTTTCTCTGTTTTAAATTGATTATTGATCTCCTACTAGTTTCAGTGAACTCCATTTAGTTTGAGTATGGAGAGATTTGGAGATTATCTGTTTTATCTGGTTACTTTTCGGTTTGGATTTTTTTTTTTTAATCCTATCCACCATCATACAATTTTCTAAAACTCCATCCTATCCCTCAGCCTTATCCTATCAAAATTGAAAAGTTTAAACTTTTAGTCTTTCCTTGTAAGGCAGCTGTTACGCCTCTTTTACTGTAGTTGTACCTCATATAACTGTCTTGTTTTGAGATGCTAAGAGCTACATAGTGCAGAAATTTTATATGTAGTAAAATTATACCCTGCCTCTATTTTAATATAATTTTAAATGAAGTACAGTGTTTTCCTGGCTTTTGGGTGGTGTTGTTTTAATGATTTCGAGAACTGTGGAGAGCATTCCTAAAATCTTTCTTGAGTTTCAACTGCAAGTTTCAACTCCAGCATCAATGTAAGCATGGCTTAGGTTATTTTCCCCTAGATGACTTACCATATATTTGATACTCATGAAAGCTGTTTCACCACCTTTTCATTTGTTTTTCTTTGTTGTTTTTTTGTTTTTTGTTTTTTGTTTTTTTCAGTTTTATCAGGTTCCGTGCACTTGCCTTGTCATCAATATAAAATCTGATTTCCCAAAAGACCTTTAGTGTCATTTATCAGCTTGGAGATTTTGTTGCACACTGTCTTTTTCTGGTCACTATGATGTTGATGAATGAGTGCTTGCACCAAGGCAACGCTTGAAGAGTGCTGGCAGCTTAGTGAGATGGAATTTCCCTCTACTGAATTACCTATTGCTTTGTAACATAGTTTATCTCTCTACAAAGAATTTACGTAAGTGATCTGTGTCTAGTTTAAAGACTTTCATGCTTACACATATCCATAATGTACAAAAGGGTTTCAGCCCCTGAGGGTATATATCTTTTATTGGGATGCAATGGTGATTTAACACCCTAAATTTCTCAGCCATGGATTTCATGGAAGAAATTTACAAATCTAAATTTTCAGGCAAAGAAGTAAGAAATTCTGTTTAATAAATGAAAATGCTTTTGCAGAGAAAATAAGAAACTCTTTAAAAATATTAACATAAATCCATTGCTTGTTTACTATGTCAGTGAGGACTTCAGTTGTAAGCATATAGGTTATACAGAATAGTCTGTGGAGCAGGGTTTTTTTTTCTCCTGCGTATTCCTATTTCTGTTTTAGTTCAAACATGTGTTGTCTGCGATATTGAAGAAATTAATTGAAAAAAATATTCAGGAGCATGATGTTCTGCTAAATTATATATTGAATTTGCTACCTTGACATTAAACAAAAATTTATTTATCTATTATGTATATTTGTAGAGGAAGAAAATAATACTCTTAGCAAATTATTTATATGTAGTCACATGACTATCATATAATCTTTGTGAAAAGCAATTAGTGGTCAGAATGATTCTCTCTGTTCAATTTTACAAAAGCTTCAGTTATTATTTATTTTAATATAATTAATACAAAAATTTCATATGTGAAAAGAATCATACTATCTTGCTTACTACAGGAAAGTAAGAGAAGACATGTTTTGTCACACAAAAACATTACTGAGAGTGTGTGTTATATATGTAAATATAAACATATATGTATACTAAGGTCTGTTCAGCTAAGAAATGAATTAATATTTTCCAAACAGTAGCATGATTATATCTGGTAGAATTGATTAATCACTGAAATTTTACAGAGAAGTATCTCTTCTGCTACCAGCAAAGCTACACTGGAATACTACTGAACCACAGTAGATTATTCTACATCTGGATCTCCAGCAGAGCAATGTTACTATTATTGGCTGCAGAAGAGGGTGAAATTTTTGTTTTTTTAAAAAAAAAAGTTTTCCTCTTTGCACTAAAAAAAAAAAAAAATTCTTGCTTATCTGACTTATTTTTTTCTAAAGGAATATTAGAACAAGTAAATGTACAAGTAGTTGATTATGTGATCTTTAACATCTAGGCATTTATTCTGTAAAAAAAAAGAGTTGAAATTATAACTTGAAAGAAACATCTTATTTTATATACCACCCCCACACCCCTTTTTAAAATCAAATTAGTAGCTGATCTTTTCAGGTCTTCATTGAAAAAATATGCATAAAAGAAAGAACTGCTGTCAGTTTCGTTTAGCTGGATTCTTAGAACCTTATGAAAGAGTTCAGCTATGATTCCTCCAACCTGAGCAGGTCAACAAATACCGCTGGCTGGATGCATCTACTGAATTTTTACTATCAGGTTAACCACTTGTACTGCATGTCCATGTCCAGGTGTTGGCAGCAGGAGTCCACAGGGATAGCCTTTGTGAGGAGAGGGACTGCCCTATGACACACATGGCTGATGTGGTCTCCAACAGACCCACTACAGGGCACAGATGAGCTCCTCAGCCCTGGTGGCACCTCTGGGAAACATATTTAAGATACGGCAAAACATTAGCACTTAGCCTTGTTGAACATGAACATGAGGTTCACATGGATCCACTTCTCAAGCCTGTCAAGGGACCTCTGGATGGCATCCCTTCCCTCTAATGTATCAACTGCACCACTCAGCTTGGTGTCATTCACAAATTTGCTGAGAGTGCACTCAATCCCTCTGTCTATGCCATTAATAAAGATGTTGAATGGTATTGGTCAATACAAGTCCCTGAAGGACAACACTTGTTAGTGATCCCCATTTGGATATTAAACCATAAACTGCAACTTTTTGGACACGGTCATTCAGCCAATTCCTTATCCATTGAATGGTTTATCCATCAAACCCATATCCCTACAATTTAGCAACACGAATGTTTTGTGGGATCATGTCTAAGGTCTTACAGAAGTCAGAGTAGATTATAACAGTTGCTCTTCCTTTATTGACCAATGCAGTCACTCCATCATAGAAGGATGATTAGGTTAGGCATGATTTGCCCTTTGTGAGGCCATGTTGGCTGTTACTAATCACTTCCCTGTCGTGCATATGCCTTGACAGAGCTTCCAAGAGGATCTCTTCCATGTTGCTACCAAACTCAGAGTTGAGGCAGACTGGTTGGTAGTTTCCAGGGTCCTCCTTTTTAGTCTTTTTAAAAATGTGTGTAACATTTCCCTTTTTTCAGTCACTGGGGACTTTACCTGACTGCTGTGACTTTTTGAGTATGATGGAGATCAGCTTGGCAACTGCATCACCCAATTCCTTCAAGGGCATCTCATTGGGTCCTGTGGATTTGTGTAGGTACATGTTCCTCAGAAACACAGATAAAACAAATGCAACGCAGATAAAAATTAATGTACAAGTGAAATACAGATAAGCCACTCATAAAATAAATACATTGATTTAAAATAAATATGCAGTTTTAAAATTTATTTTTATTATATTAAATATACTGATTTTAAAATAAGATCAGTATTCTTACAATTATCTATTTTCTGGCACTGAAATCCATATGGAACAGTTTTGGGATTTTTTTTTAATATTTATTGCTTTCAGTGGTTAACACTTAAATGAGAAACTCAAACCAAAATCAGTCAAGTTTGAAGAATCTCTAGAATTTCTTTGAAAAATTGATCGTTTCATTTAGATGATTGTATATGGATTTAATTTTGTTCAAAAGCTCTATCTTTTGACCTTGGTGCCATGTCTGAGATCCCACTGAGGATTAGTGGCTTAGAGAAAAGTGGAATTCATGGCCTGATCAGTCCATGACATTCTGCTACTGCCTATGTGTCAAATTTAATGGCTTATGACAGATAGTTAAAGCTAAGGAACTCAAGGTTTCTATGACAGATTGGTTGTTTATGAAGTGAATTGATATGTGTACATAATGTAATAATTTGCATAGCTAATTTATTATTGTTGTGAGCATTACATTGGCTTGTGTAAATTACACCAGTTTGCTGTTCAGATAAAAATGGATATTGATGGATTTGTTTTGACTCTGCACAGGTTGGCCCTGACTAGAAATTTGTCTGGATTCAATTCCTTGCTGTCTGGTGTCAGATGGCAGAGTATGTCTGCATGTCAGATCTGAGGACCTAAGTCAGTGGACACAGGCAAAACTGCTTAGGTCCTGATACTAGCGGAGTTCAAACTTCTGTTCACTGCTCTGGAAGAAGGATGAGTAAGAGAGAGAGTTGACAGACAACCTCCACAGATCAGTGGTCAGGGCTGTCACCAGGAGATTTTGGGCAGTTAGCAAGTGCATATATCCAAGTTTTATAAATACATGTTTCAGGTAAAACAGTTTCCTCAGAAAAGATTGATAGGAATGTAGGTCCAAAACATTGATATTTAGTACAATTTCCTGGAATGTGGGAGACTTAAATTTATGTCTGTTCTACAAGGGGTGATTTTACAATAGCTGTCTACTTTTATTCTGTAGCTATCATAGTTCTATATTACCAGGTATATAGTGAAATGCATTTTTATGGGCTTTTTTATTTCTTTTTTTTTTTTTTTCCTGGCATATAGCTATCTTAGTTCATATGTCTACTGTTGATATGCGTTTATCACTTTTCCTGTTGAAGAGTTAGGCCTATATGTTCCATTTAGGTATACTGTTCATTAATTATAGCTAGATACTTAGGTAATTCTGCATTCAACCGAGTCCAGGTATCTATGAATTCTTTCCTGAATTTATATAAACTTCCCAAAGACCTATAAATCTGTTCTGAAATAAAAGAGATATTGTTGGGGTAGTTTGGGAGAATTAGGTAGAATATTTCTTAGATTTTTAATGATATACCATTTTAAAGGCTACTTATTGGTTTACAGCTGGCTTAAGCTAAATTAACTTTGCTTGCTGCTGAAAAGGGCTCTTTCCCGTTCTCATCCTCGTATCAGCATTTGCAATCAGGTGAGACAGATCATCTAGTTTTGGTGTATTTTTTTCCCCCACAATTATTTTTCAATCATAGCTAATGTTGCTAGTATTGACTGAAGGGAGGCAGCAAAAACTATATCTGATAAAGGCAAGTGTGACTTTGGCAAAAAGCAGCCTTATTTTGACTTAAGTTAATCATGAAGAGTACCCTAAGATATATTCAGGACTTCCCCTTCATGATCCAATAACTGTAGTTACAGTAGTACAGTGTAGTACAGTGGAGTGCAGTGACAAGATGCATCTTGTCTCAGAGACCGGTACATGTTCCAATGCCTTTGTTATCCTTTTCATTATACAGGTGTAATGAAATATACATTGGTCACCACCATGAAGCTACTCAGAAAATGAAGGAATATAATGTGCATATCATGTTAGTTAACTGCAGTTTCATGTTGTGATTACATCACACCAGTTTCTGAACAGTAATGGCTTTCAAAAAGCTTCTGCAGGCTGTGTATGGTCTTTGTATTAACCTATAATATATCTATTATGTCTCAGCTCCTCTGATTTCTCAATCTCTCATGAACATCATCTTGCAGTTGAAGTCAGTGGCAACTTCTGAGCTGGTGTTACTTGTTTGAAGTGGGAGGCAATTACTGACAGGATATCATCTGTTCGATTTAATTTCTTACTATGACTCATTAAAGCCTGCTTTACCTTCTGTGAATACTAGAAAGGCTACCCCTTCCCCCGCATGCCCCTAAAAAAAAAACCAAACCAACAAAAAACCACCAAACACCAAACCCAAAACTTTGCAAGTGACTATCTGGCAAGTAATGCAAAGTGAGCAGCCATTTTAGCACACTTTGTTGTACATTTTAATTAATGAAATTGTACCAGACAGATGAGGTCTAGAAAAAAACAGCACTTGCATGAAAAATACATAGTGTTTTTGCTTTAAGATGAAGAAACAACAATAAGACGTGACTCATATTTTACTGTAATAAATATAAACACATATTGTATATAATTAAATATGAGCTTGTTTGTTTTCCACCTCAGAGTACCTTCTGCTCTTTTTCATACAAATTGAAATATAGAGTAACTTCCATAGAGGGAGGGTGATAGGTAAAAATCTGCCCATGTATATAGTCAACTTGCATACACTTTCTAGTACATTTAAATAAATGAATCCATCATACATGTCAACAACAGCACTCTAATGCACTTCAGACAAATGAAATGCTAAATCCTGCAACATGGAAGCTTTCAAAATACCATCTCCAAATTGCTATAATAAATTTTAAGTATTCTTTAACATCCACAAACATAAAATAATTATATAAATTTTGAAAAGTCTGTGGAATTTAATAGTCTGACAGTCATCTTTTCTACTGTTTTTTAAGGTTCCTCTGTTTAATTGAAATAATTCAATGTTAAATTTATTTCAAAATAAAATGAATGAAATAACATGGAGAAACATGTTTAAATACTTGATGGGAGGGTAAAGAAGATGGAGACAGACTCTACTCAGTGGTATTCAGCAACAGGACAAGTCACAATGGACACAAACAGAAACACAAGAAAGTCTATTAAAATTAAGAAGGTATTTTTTTTTACTGTAAGTTTGTTTGAACACTGGAACAGGTTCCCCAGGAACATGTTGTTGAGTTCCCATCCTTAGAGATATTCAGACTTCAATGGAACATGTTCCTGAGCAACCTGCTGTAGCTGACCCTTCCTTCAGCATGAGGGCTTGAACTAGACAGTCTCCAGAGACCTTGCTGAGCATCTACTATTCTGTGATGCTATGAATGTTTGCTCTCTGCCTTCATAAAGAGAAATTATGTGGATTTCATTTAAGACAGACACAGAAGATTTCACTGAAGGATTTAGGGAGAGATTCTCTGACACAGTCATTGTTTCCACTTAAACAATTAATATCACCAATGTATAGCTGATCAATATGAAGGAAATATAGGAAGTTAGAGTCACAAACCCATCCACTGATGCCAGCATTTCTGCAGTGCATCTTTCTCATGTTCAGTAATGTAAGACTAATTTAATTGTTTTTCTACACTGCTGAATTTCTTTTTCTCTACTTTAAATATTAGTCTTTTAATAGCTTTGTTCTACCAGGAGTATACTGGATAAGGAAAAGGCTGTGGATGTTGTTTACCTTGACCTCAGTAAGGCATTTGACACCGTTTCCCACAGCAATCTCCTGGAGAAAACTGGCTGCTCGTGGCTTGGATGGGCACACGCTTTGCTGGGTAAAAAACTGTCTGAGTGGCCGGGCCCAAAGAGTTGTGGTGAACAGAGTTAAATCCAGTTGGCGGCTGGTCACGAGTGGTGTCCCCCAGGGCTCAGTTTTGGGGCCACTCCTGTTTAACATCTTTATGGATGATCTAGACGAGGGGATCGAGTGCACCCTCAGTCAGTTTGCAGGTGACACCCAGTTGGGTGGGAGTGTTGATCTGCTCGAGGGTGGGGAGGCTCTGCAGAGAGACCTGGACAGGCTGGAGCCATGGGCTGAGCCCAACTGGAGGAGTTTCAATCAGGCCAAATGCCGGGGGCTGCCCTTGGGCCACAACAACCCCCAGCAGCGCTACAGGCTTGGGGAGGAGTGGCTGGAGAGCTGCCAGTCAGAGAGGGACCTGGGGGTGTGATTGACAGCTGGCTGAACAGGAGCCATCAGTGTGCCCAGGTGGCCAAGAAGGCCAATGGCATCCTGGCTTGTGTCAGCAATAGCGTGGCCAGCAGGGACAGGGAAGGGATCTGACCCCTGTACTCGGCACTGGTGAGGCCGCCCCTCGATTCCTGTGTTCAGTTTTGGGCCCCTCACTCCAAAAAGGACATTGAATGACTCGAGCGTGTCCAGAGAAGGGCAACGAAGCTGGTGCAGGGTCTGGAGCACAGGTCGTACGGGGAGCGGCTGAAGGAACTGGGGGTGTTTAGTCTGGAGAAGAGGAGGCTGAGGGGAGACCTCATCGCCCCCTACAGCTCCCTGAAAGGAGGCTGCAGAGAGCTGGGGATGAGTCTCTTTAACCAAGTAACAAGTGATAGGACAAGAGGTAATGGCCTCAAGTTGCACCAGGGAAGGTTTAGACTGGATATTAGGAAGCATTTCTTTCCAGAATGAGTTGTTAGGTGTTGGAATGGGCCGCCCAGGGAGGTGGTGGAGTCCCCATGCCTGGAGGCTTTTAAGAGTTGGGTCAACATAGAGCTTAGGGATATGGTGTAGTTGGGAACTGTCAGTGTGAGGTTAATGGTTGGACTGGATGATCTTCAAGATCTTTTCCAACATAGATGTTTCTGTGATATTAAAGGACACAAAAATTATTCAACTGTTCTGCCCATAACAAACATCAGAAAATTTCGCAGCATGTTTTATCAGAGAGATATTTTATTGCATTAACATCAGATATTTTTAAATCATGTTTCTTCTTTCATTTAATTTCTATTATATGTAAAAAAAATAACGCCACCACCACTAAAATCCCTAGAAATTTCAGGTAATTACAGGAAATTTTGAAAAAAATGCTAGACAAGCATACAGAAAAAAAGACTTTTAGCATTCCCAGGTAGAAAAAGATCTCGATCTCATGAAGCACAAAGTTCTGAGAGTGAGAAAACTTTCTGGTGAAATATCATCACATTTCTGTCTTTTATAGAATTCTCCAAGCCATCTCAGTGGTCATTGTCAGAGATAGTATTTTGGTCCCTATGGACCGTTCTCTGCTGTGCAGCAGTCTTTATGTCTTGCATAACAGATCTATAAATTCAAGCCAAACAGTTATGTTTTGTATTGTTAAATAAATTTGTAAATATTCCTACTATATCTTTACAGTACACTGCTCAGCTACTTTCAAAATATTCAGCTTTCTGTTCCTTGTCTGACCTTTGTGCTTTTTGAATACCAATTCTTGATATGTTAGCTTACTGGCAAAAAAATAAGTAAATTAATAAGGTCTTTTTAAGACCTCTACCAGCTGTGTTTCCTATGACTCTAAGGACTAAAAGGATCATTGAGTATATACAGAGACACTGAAAGTCTATATTATAGTTTAACATCTTACTGATCTCAGAATTAATTTTCACAGGTCCCCAGTTGTAATACAGAGATTCCTCATCTATGAAATGCTTTGAAATGTGAGATGAATGAACAAGGTGTGGATGAGTTAAGACAGGGGCTTTATCATTATCATTTTAGCTGTAGCTAGTGTTTATGTACATGATTGCAGCATAAAAGCAGACCCAAAAATTTTCCAAAGTAACAGCACAGCAGAACAGAGGAGCCATTATTGAATAAAATATTGAACTGATGTTATTTTATAACTCCAAAGAGGAATTAGAATAGTTTGTCCTAAATTGTAGTCTATATTTTACTGTGTAATAACATAGGTTCAGTGTATTTTAATCCTGACATCATCTTAAGATTTTGAATTTCATAAAGACTTAAACAGTATTTTTTCTGTCACTTCACTTGTCAGTTGTGTTAGGAGATGCCAAACCCAGTAACCTGACAGATACGAGGTCGTCACAGTGCCCACATTCAGAAAATAGTGAGGTTAAAGCATGTGCACCAATAGACACAAACACATGCACACACACACACAGCCAGGACAGCCACTCTACCCTGTAGCTGGACTCTGAACCCACACCCCATGGTCTCCCTAGTCAGTCGTTTGGACCTCCTGGTCCCTCCACTAGCCAACAAACAGACCACCTGGTCTCTCCAGTTTTGAGCCCAGAATTAAGGCACCTCCAACGCATGGCTCCCAGGTCTTTTATGCTGTTCACTGGATACTCCAGTCTGATGTTTCCTGCTGCTCACACTGACATAAACCCTCACACATGTGCACACACCCCATGTCCCACGACACATGGCCTCTCTTTCCCACAGTCCTACTTGTATTGCTGGCACTCAGACAACTTGTATTGCTGGCATTCAGACATTTCCCCCC
>NW_020799097.1:30703574-30741666 GCF_003259725.1 Athene cunicularia | reverse complement strand
CCCCCCCGACACATGGGCACAGAATAGACAGTCCATCACCCAGGAAATGAGTTATTAGAAATCGAGTTTAATAAGAAGAGGGACAGACTATGCTGATCAGGTACAGAGTACAGACTACTAACCAGCAATGGGTAACATGTAATTGTCCCTTTTTTATTCACTTGTCCATGTTCCCACTTTTTCCTTCCCAAACCACCTCAGTCCCTTCTTTTCTCCACCTTCAGTTTCTCCCCTGAACATCGCATGACCAGCCTTGTGCAGTCCCCAGTGTCATTCCCTGGCATCCCATGACGAGCTCCATACCCCTGGGTAGTGATCCCCCACAGCCTGTGAGGTGCCCCAGAGGTTCCCCTCTGCTGATTCCTGGTGCGGGGTGGCCTCTGGCTCCTGGAGCTGATGGTCCCCTGGGGCTGAGGTGCCTGACTGGGGCATCAGGTTGCTCCTGCCTACCATTGTACCACTGGGCTCCTTCTAATAGGTGTGGAGACAAGTCTTTAATCACAAAAACGATCAAGATGAGTCCTGATAATCCCTGCATCCTGTAAATATCTCAAATATTGGGATGGAATTTCCAAGAGCTGGATCAGTTCCATATAATCAAAGGTTTTATTTATATCAAAAAGCACCCACATAATTCTGTGGCATCTTTAATACTAATCTATAATGAAAAAATATATTTCATAATTAATTTAAACTAGGTTTGGAAATTGTAATGAGATTATGGATGAGAGTTCTTCCATTCCTTGTAATCATAGTATCAGAATATCAGGTTGTAAGGGACCTTAAGGATCATCCGGTGAAGCCTTTCTTGGCAAAATCACAGTTTTGACAAGATGGCACAGCACCCTGTCCAGATGGATCTTAACAGTGTCCAATGTTGGGGAAAATTAAATAACACAACATAATTAAGTGATGTCATTAATAATTATTAGTAGTATTTTATATGACATTTTAAAGAGTCTTTGCTTCATTTTGTTAGATCTGTTTTTTGTGGGTTTTTTTTTTTTTTCCTGAAATGTAACTAAAATATTTTCAAAATGCCTTTTTGAAAAGCTAATATCAGAGCTATCAACCAAGAGGCCTGCAGGTCTTTTTGGTATGTTGTTTTCTTTTTAGTTACTCTGGGCTGGGGTCATAATAAGTAGCGAAGGAAATGTTCCAGGACCCAGTTGTTCTTCTTCTCTTGTTATTTTGTTCATTTCATTTCATTTCATTTCATTTCATTTCATTTCATTTCATTTCATTTCATTTCATTTCATTTCATTCATTTCTTATGATAAGATGTCCTTTAAGAGTCAGATTTTGAGACCTAAGAAAGATTTAGCAATTAAATATTATTTCTATTTTACCTGCCCTCTACGTCATTAAATGTCAAACTAAGGGAAGTTTGCTTGGTTACTTATTTTATCTCTTCTGATTTCAATACTTCTAACTTTCAGTTTAACTCCAAGCAGTTCAGGATCTGTCTGTAGTTTACTGTTACTGAATTAAGTGTCATCTTTTACTTACTATTTCTTAACTAGTATTCCTTTGTTTTGTTAATCCAAGCCCTACATTTTGAAGGATGTTGGTGGATTTTAAATATTTAGAATCAGGTTAAATTTTGTCTTTTATGTCTATCATGAATGTCAATGGCAACTACAAAGAATTTTCCCTTAAGTAATGCCAAAGTTATTGAAATCAATGTAAAAATAAAAGAAAACCAACTCTCACAGGTGTGATGGATTACATACCAGATCGTAACTCAAGGGGGTTTTTACACTTTGTCAGGGAGAATAATTTTTTCTTTTTTCTACAATGGCAGTTGGAAAGATTGCTATAGTGACCTAAGAAAGGTTTTTACAGAGATCTGGAGTTCATGTACATCTAGAAATACATGAAAAATTCTCAAATCTTCAAGACTTTCTGAACAACAGATAGTTCTTCCAGTATGCATACATTCTTCTATTTTAATTTTTATTGAATCTAAACCATGATAAAAAAAAAATCATTCTGTGGATACTCACCATTTTTAGTATTTCCATTACCATAAGTTACTCTTCAGTAACACCCATGGAGTAAAACCAATGTATAAAATCTCATAGAAAAAGTGCTTAGGTCATGCACTTACTTCTAAACGTCTGTACACAGCTGACCTACTCTCAGTATGATTTCTGGTTTTCATGTCCGTAGAATAATAGTCATAAAAATATGTTCAGACTGAGAAAGACCTTTGATAAGCAGTCCTGTTTTCTTTCATTTAATATTAATATCCTAATCTTATTTAGAATTTCATGTAAACATACTAATTTATGAAACAAAATAATTTTAATTGCTTCTGAAAAGTTATTCCATTTCATAGCAAATGTTTCATATAACTGTCCAACAATATAATATTTTTATAATTAATTTTGTTAATTTCGCACTGAGTCAAATATATAGCCCTATGTTGAGCGTTCCCGTTTCAAACTCCAGGAGGAAAATTCTCTGACTCCATACTTCACAGTACAGTTCCCTATATTCCACAGTATGCCTTCTTCACACCATTCTGTCTCATATTTAATTGTAATAAAGCACATTCTTGCTTGTTTATGACCATTTAAGAAACTTTTGTTAACTCTACAACAGTAACTGATATTTGTATTCATTAGTTGTTTCTCATTTGTTCCTGTCTACGAATTCAACTACCAAAGAAACAGTAAATCCTGTCCCTACAAAACCTGATTCCGCAGAATCTCCAAAACAACTTAATCCCTTTTAGACTGTTGGGTTTCACTTCCACATGCAAACACATCAGTAGAGATGTTGAGGTCTATACTGGAACCAGACTTATCTGCCTGTCCTGGTTCAGCTAGGATAGGGTTAAGTTTCCCCAGCAGTGGTGAGGGAGCTCTGGCCGGGTTATTCAATATCATGCTGACTTCAGATCCGGGTGCACAAGCATGGGAAGAGCAGAAACAGTCTTTGTTCATGTCGATACCTTCACTGCTGTATCCGTGCGGTATATCTCTTGTTCCGTTTCATTGTTATTACTGTTATTGTTATCATTGTTTGGTTTGTTGTTGTTACACGTATTAAATTTTACCTTATCTCAACCCCGGGCTTTGTATGTCACTCCCTACCCCATCCAGTCCGAGGGTGGAGGAGGAGGAGTGGCATCAGGTTCCGGCAGGGCATAAATCACCACACTGACTATTATGGTCAGTGGAGATCCAACCAACATAGTCAGTGGAGTTCAAGGAACTAGTGATCTGACCAAATGTAAATAAATAATTTAGGTTAAGATAAGTAGCTTTTAGACTCTCAGTGGCTGCAATGACTGCGTTTTGTGGACTGTAATGAGGATTTCGGCACCTATAATGTAAGTCATAATCTTCATAGTAAAATTGCAGGTTCATAGAATAATTCCAGTTGGAAGGGACTTCAGGAGATCCTCTGGTATAAGCACCATCTGATAGCAAGGGCAACATGTCTACTACAGTTAAGTGTCTATGTTAGGCACTGAATCTCAGTCCAAGTGAGCTAGTATTCATAGATAAGGGCAGAGGTTTCCTATGTTTGTAGTTTTTATTTTCAGTAGTTTATAAATTCTTTCAAAAACACCTGTATGATTTTTTAAGTCCCCTATATAGTGCAATTTCTGAAAGCACTCAAAGGCACTATAACCTCTTCATTGACTGAATGAAGAATGTACATATTTGAATGAAATGGATTAAATCTCACTACTGCTATTATTCTCACATATTATGGACATATATTTAAGGAGTATTTTATCTTCCAGTAAAATCTAATTATTTTACATCCAATGTATTGTGAAGAATTTTAACCTATACATGTTCAAAGTCCTGAAACAGGTACATTCTTGCTTCATGAAACAAGTTTCAGTCACTTTAGCACTGCTCTCTCAAGACTGAAGACACCAATTTTGATTGCTAGCACCTGTGAGATCTTTTTCATTGCTACAATTTCTAGGATGACAACCAGTGTGAAGAAAAAATAAAGGAAAACAGAAAGTATTTATTACTTGACAATTTATTTTTGAATTTGTCATATTGTAACATTGTCTTCCATTTTTTCATAGTTAAACTTCCACAATTCAGGATCATATTATTTAGACAATGCTACAATTTATCTCACATATAACACCCTAGTACATATTCAATAGTATAAACACAGATACAGAGATGGGTCTATAGTACATTTTAAAATGGATTAAAAATACATAGGTTCTGCAAAAGAAGAAAATGTTCTATAAAACCTCATGAAATACAGACAATGAGGCTGATGTCTTTAATTACATTTAATTACAATTACTCTTTTTGTCCTATATTGATACACTATATCTTCTCTTGTATGAATTGGTTGTCTGTTAACTCCACTGATCATAATACACTTCTGTGGATCTTTACTGCATATAATAAATATTTTCTCTACCACATTCCTTTTTAAAAAATCCCCAAACTAATCTTACTCTGAATATAGGACTAGTGGTTTGTATGTAACAGATTTATTGCACTCTGACTTCAAGTTAGCTATTTATATACATCAGTTTTGCTCCACTCTAAAATAATTACCACCGATTCATAGTATATATATATATAACCCAGTACTAAAACAACAATAATTCATCTTCTCTTAGTCATCCAGTTAAATAAAACTATGGGGGGGAAATTATTTACTCATGACTATGTAACACAGAATAAGAGACATGAAGGTCAAAAATCCTGAGGTTACTGTAAAGCAAACAAACAAACAAACAACCTAGGATTTTTAGACACACAGAACTACTTATTCTTGAATTCCTGCTATTCTCAGGACAGTTTTTTTCTGGGACTGTGTTAAATTCCATTTCTTAAGGTCAGTCATGAGAATTTAACGATATAAAATTGAGTAAAAAGTTATATTCTTAAGTGAAATTGTTTTTTTTTTATTTGATCTGGAGATCAGAATTCATGTGGTCTATAATTTGTCAAGAGTAAAAGAAGGGTAATTACAATCATAGCATTGAAACTGTGATGGTAAAAGAAAGTAAATAAAGTATAATTCAGGCTTAAAGGACCATGCCTTAGATGCCAGCATAAAATTTCTATCTTGGCCAATAAATTTTCTGTGCACAGAATAAGATAGACTATTATCCCTAATGATTAATTTCTTACTGTAGTTCACAGATTAAAAGACATGGAAGATGAGATAGGATTGATAAATCATTTTATCTGGTTAGTAAAAATTTTATGTGTATTTGCATATCTAAAAATATGATCCCATCACTGCAAGATTATGACAAAAGCTTCAGTTTTAGTTCTCAAATAAATCTGTTACCACAAACCTGGAAAATTCAGGGGCTGTTGTGAGGAAGGAAGTTTGATAAAACAAACTTTCAGTTCAAAGCACTTCATAGGGCCTTAATTCACCAGGTAAACTCCAAATAATGCTATGAACAAGGCTGTTTCAAAGATCCATTATTCTTTTGCACTGTCTGTAAAAAATAACCCACAAAATACTAAGAGCACTGCTCTGTGGATGTAGTCTAGCACTGTATTTTCCTTTTCCCGTAGTGTTCACTGATGAACAAAAAGGGACATTTTTAAGGATTAATTAGTATTTGAAGCTGTAGTCCTTTAGCCCAAGAAAGATGTCATTGTTATGACTAATAAAAGATATAGGCTTTTGACACCATTAAAGCCTGAAAAATTGTCTAGATGTGTCTTGGCCTGTGCTGACTTTAGGTTGTTTAAGCTGTCATAATGGTCAGGTAATGACTATCTCAGGTGTTTGGTTATCTTGACAAATATCATATATGATTAAAATTTAATGAATGGGTAGGGTATCAGTGAAGAAATAACAAGTAAGCAGTCCGCATTAGCAAATGTACGAAAGTAACCCTAAGCAGACCAAAGACAGAGAAGGAAGAAATTCCTCTCCATCAAACCTGTATTCTCTGAGTAAAGAAACTCTGGCATCTTCAATTCTTCGCAACCCCTCATATCGATCTGGAGTAAGCCAGGTACCATCAGTCCCAGGATTTAGGCAGTGGAAAGTTGAATATAGCAACAGAGAAAAAAAGGGTAAATACAGGAAAAGGGCTGCTTATGTAGGACAGTGATAAACTTTGCTGAAGGGAACGTTACTTCATTAACCATATCACCCAGACTGTATTAGTATTATTGTAATAGGACTAATAACAACTGCATTATTTAATTAGTTGCTTGTTGATTGCTTAACCATTAATTAGGTTGTCAGTAAGTTCCTGGATACACTTATAGGCCAGTCCTCTTTTATCCATAGTATAATTTTGAATGCAACACGGTAAGTGGGAAATGTAAGCACTATGTTAATGCTGAACATTATCATTTGTCATACCATCTTACCTCAGGGAGGATCTTTTCCCAAAAAAAGATTTTGTCTATGAGCCTGTAGACATTCTCTCTCCTTTTGATCCAGAGCTATGTTAAATATATTTCTGAGTTCTTAGTGATAAACTTCTATCTAACACTTTAATAATGACAATAATGTTCTCATCACTCCGTCCTTAAAGCATATTTTGTGTACAGATGGCTTATCCTATTAGTCTTCTATTTGTGTTACAGTACTTACCTTTTTGGATAACTCAGTTTTACAATACTGATTGAAATTTTGTCTTGGTGTACATGGTCAAAATGTGATACATAAAAGCAAAGTTTCATACTACGTACATTCCTGAGTTCGTATACACTGTTAAACACACTTATATATTAGGAAATATGAACATAAATGAATTTTCACCATAACTTAAACCCTAGTGATTTTTCTTAATGTTCCATAAAACCCAGTGGTTTTCTTTCATCACTTTTAATGTAAAGACTATGCTATTTATCAAGAGTTACTTCAAATATTTAAATGCTTTTCTGTCTGAGTGTGGTTCCATTGTGCCTCTGTATTTTATCTATACTTATTTGAATAGGTTTAATTTTGGTCCAAATTTGCAACATTTTTCATAGACTATAGGCTCACAGGAGTGAAAAAATAACGTGATAGAAGTCCTCCATATTAGTGGTTGTTTGCTTGTTTTTTCCAAGTTTTGTATAAGACATTATTCAAATGGATTTGGTTTATAGTTTTTTCTGAATACTCAGAGCTTACTGATCCTCTTCTCTTTTTTACACTCTTCAAGGGTGCTTTATTACTTCTCTAATTGACAAGGTGGCAAAAAAATTTTTAATTAAAAAGCTTCTTTGATACTGTTAGTCTTACAATTTACAGTTAGAAAGATGTTTAGTTCTCTCTGGATACTCAAGAGTCAGTATTAAATTAATGTAGACTAAAGATTGCTACTGGTGAAAATAATTACTGCTTATTTAAGAAAATATGCAAGTAAGAAGTCATTAATATCTATAGCATTTTTCAGATTAATTGTATTTATTGTTTGTGTTTTTTCTTTTTTAAATAAGTGCTTTTAGGATTGACCTTGTATTTATTATTAAAATCAGTATATCTGTTCTCAGAAGTGGAACTAAAATATTTGTATTGTTTAAGTTCTTTGCTTTTTCAAATTCCTGGGAAAAAAAAATTCTATTTATATCAAATTTCTGGGAAATAAATGATAATTTCATATGGTTTTGAACTGGCTTGGTGTATCCAAGGTCAGCTTGCTATCTATTATGCTGCTTTAGTGTTAAAATGATAACTATTCACCTTAATATTAATGGTTGCTGTTTCTTGTGAAAATTAGGAAGCAAACAAAGTGGATGCTTCTACAATTCTACAGTGCTTCTACTATTGTTCATAGTTCCCAGAGCTTCAGGCAATGAAATAGATTAGTCCTGCATACATTGTTCAGACCTTTGTTTTCAGCATGAAAATGGAATTATTTTAATTTACCAACTTGAAAACAGAAACAGGGAAAATATTAACTATATCTTGAGAAGGATAGCAAAACTAGACAGTGGAGAAGAACTAACAAAAAATAAAATTCTAGTTACAGCTACATGATGCAGTTGATATACACACTGATAAAGAGAAATGGAAGAGGTACCTAGAAGTTAAAATCTGATTTTTTATCTCTGTTCACTAATTAACATATCAACTGGTAGCTGCATTAAAGATGCTGGATATAAAGGAAAAAAAGTTTAAAACACTTCTCCAATATAATTTTCAAGAGAAAAGATGGAAAGAAAGGAATAAAATTCTGGTATTTAGAAAAGGAAAGGAAACAAACAGGAGAAAGCAAAAAAAAAAAAAGTGGATGTGAATAATCTGAAATAAATCTGAATCATAAAATCATTTAGGTTGGAAGACATCCTTAAGATCATTGAGTGCAACAGTTAACCTAATACTATCAAGCCCACCTTTAAACCATGTCCCTAAGCACCACATCTACATGTCTCTTAAATATTTCCAGGGATAGAGACTCAACCCTGGGCAACCTATTCCAATGAAGAATATTTTCCAGTGAAGAAAATTTTCCTTGATCTTGTTATGTAAGAAAGAAAAAATGAGGTGAATTATGTATGTTAACTTTTTAACTGGATTTGGTTAGGTCCCAAATTTTGACAAAACATCCACATTAGCTAAACATTTAATCTGTTTTACAGTTGGTTGTAGTAAATGTTTTAAAGGACACAAGTACATGGATACTTAGAGAAGGCTAGAGAAGTGGAGAAGGTAAAAAGTGTCTGTGTTTTCACTGTTACCCAGGCATCTGTTAATACTTTTTAATCTCTCACAACCATTTAAAAGATGCTCTTTGTAACAATTTCTCCCATAATTCAAAACTGTTGTTTTAATTTCCTTCATTTCAAGACCAGGAAATGTAGCATCAGCTCCTCTGCAGCTTAAGTAGAGTGCGTGCCTAAGTAGACTGAAGGATTTAGGATGGAATAATTTAACTCATTTAAACACAGACTGGATACTGGGATTCCTTAGCTCTGTATTATAGCTCAGCTTACCGCACCACTCTTGATCTTTAGTATACCTTGTGATTAAACATATCTAAGTCAATGTGTTCACTGTTTAAGATATATATTTAGGCTATTTCACCAGTCATATATAAAAATGACTCAAGTAGAATATCAAAGTACGATTCAAGGAAGCACAAAAGTAGTGTGCTGTAATTTTAGTCTTTGAATTGGTGGTTCATTGTACAATAGAATCAGCATTCATATCTAAGTTGACATCTTTTTATTTTAAATAGAACTGAGTTTTTTAAACTTTTGTTTAGAGACCAGTTAAATCTTTTAAAATAATTGTTTACAATGTCACCATTGTTATAATGTTTCCAGGCTTATTCCTTGATGTAAACTTTTTCTCCATAACATAGAATATTAAAGATTCAGAATTATGAAATTGAAATGAAATACTTCCCTTTAAGAAAATAACACTTTATACCTAGATCTAAGAGAACTGCTGATTTATATATATATATAAAATTTTTTTTTAGAAGAGTAAATTTATGTCTATTGGAAGATTTAATTGCAATACCCATAAATATCTCACTGAATGTCAAGTTCTGATAACAAAATATCTGATCAATGGTAACTTAAATGTTATTTGGAAAACCTCTTTTAGATAATGTATTTTTCTCTTATAAATAAGTCATATAGTAGGCAGATATTAGCAGATATGTTCACATCTTGAATTCACTTCAGTAGAGGACAGTAGAGAAACTTAACATTTATGCTGCTTTGTTACAAGTGATAGAATATGTTGGCCTTTGCAAAAAAACCCCACTTTTTTAGGAAGAGGTGCCATTTGGCTGACAGCATACCACTCAGCTTTGAGTATGAGTAAGTTATAGACTAAACGGCCCTCTCCCTGCCCCTAGATATTTAGGAGTTTAATTAATAGATATTCAATATGTTGGAGGCTAGGTTTAGAACTGAAAATAAGTAGCAGCAAGTAACATCATAAATAATTTCTGACCTTTTCTCTGTGCTATTAAAGATATTTACTCAAATATCAAACTTAATGGTCTGGATGCATTGTTATTACATCTGTGGAAAAAATATGTCTTTACAGGATAGCATTAAAGTTGTCTTCTAATGTTTGATTTAATATTTCATAAATTTGCTTTGTTTTAAAAGAAATTATTTCTACTTAGTATTCATGATCTACAATAGTTATAAGCATAATGTAAGGTAGATCTTTCAGTAAAATAATTTCAAATCTTAGCTATAACATAGCAAATTAAATAAGTTTTTGTATTTAATAAAAACAAGTGATTTTTTTTCCAGGTGCAGTTGTGGCTTGATTGTAATATTCTCCAAACTTCTTTGAATTTTTGCACAGTTAAGGTTGCATCTGTAAATTAAAGAAAAAATGTTCTGAAGTTTGAAATTTACATTTTGGTTACGTTATTTTCTTCAGCCTAGCATAAACACATTGTTCCTACTCTAAAATCTTTTTAGTATTACTTTTTTTTTTTTTTTTTTTTTTTTTTTCTCCTATCGCTAAAGGTATTAATTGTAACATTAGGGAATTTAAGTTCACACTGCAAATGTGGTAGGCAGACAGTTATGTACAGGGCTTTAAAAATGAACCAGTAAATGGCAAGTGAAAATTCTACTCTTCCCAAAGGGAAATGCTGAAATTTATGTTGTAATGTGTATTTGAACACCAAAGGAGGTTATTGACTTTGATGGTCACTTTTCATTGAGATAATGCTACTGTAAATGCATTGATTCCAGATGCAAATCAGAATTAGCAACAGATAGTAAGTGGGGAATTTTACATAGACAATGAACTAATGTTATGAAAAGGCATTCTTATAATCTGGTTTTTATTCTACAGTTTCATTCTCCCCCTCAGGTTTTTCATTCATTCCTTCTTTTTTCAGTTTGTTTTATTTTTCAGAGAATCAGTTTTAATATGCTTTGTTCTTATGCCAAATTTACTATGATTCATTAATATAAAAAATTCAGGATAGTATCTTCTACTCCATATACCTGACTTTGACCTTTAAGAGATAAGAGTCTTTCAAGTAATAATTAGAGGCTGTGTAATAAACCTTGCACTCATACTAGGAAGAGTGGCTGCTCAGTGGAGTGAATACTGTAATTATATAAATCACTGCTCACAAATGTTTAAACAGTGACTTGCAATCTGGTTTTCCTGTATGCACATTAGGGAAGATATACTATAATGTTAATATTATTATTTATACTTATCTTTGGTTGTCTTGATTTTTAGTGTTGTTTTGTTTTTCCAGGGCCACTGAATACCGGTTTCTCAATCTGGCAGAATAATTTCTACACCAGATTTCTCATTACTTGCTCTAGAGTTGGCAATTTTGGTTAAAAAACTGTAACACACTAATTAGCTCTTTGATGTGTGGTATTTAACGTTTGTATACAATGAAAAATTTATTGTCCTTTTAGTTTTGTTTTGGTTTTTTTTTTCCCCTAGAGTTCCATTCTTTACCAGAACCAAAGATAACTACCTCTTTCTTTGTGATCCTGGTGAAGGGAGGTAATGATTCCGTACCTCACTGCAACTACCCAAGAGTTATTCAAAGTGTTCTGTTCCCTCCTTCAGATAAAAAACATCAATATCTCTAGCCTTGTTGTTTTACCTTGGTGAAAGCTGTCTTGCTGTGCGCAGTCAGGATGCAGTGGGGACCAGGGGTTGGGGACAGCCTAGGCTCCCCTGGGGTCCATCAGGGCAAGACCTGGCAGCCAGGGCCCATCCCACCACCCCAGCCAGGATCTGGGCAGCCGAGGGGCACTGGGGCAGCCCCAGCCCAGGGCACTGGGCACCTCACTGGGGATGAGGACAGGCAGGGATGGTGGCTTTAGGGCTGACAGGGATGTGGTGGGTCTGCAGCTTGGTCTTGGCTCATGGTGGAGTCCAGCTGAAAGCAGCTCCTGGGGAACAGGGATGGGGCTCAGGTAGGGTCAGTTCTGGTTTCAGCTGCCTGGCATCACTGCTGGGGAGCCCTGCAGAAAGGGGCTGCCCTCTGTGACCCTTCACTTCAATCCAGCTCAGAGGATCAGTAGCCAAACTCCCAAGCCAGGGGGATGCAGTCATACCCTGCCACTGAATGTAGCTGGAGACTTTTATACAACTAGCACTGCCAAATATGTTAAGAATACTTTGGGTCTATTTGTTTATCCTGTTTGCACACTCTTCAGTGCTAGTATAGACGTTCAGGGACCACTGTCTAGCTTGACCTATACACAAAATACACATCTTTGAAGTATATCATACAATTTCATAATTCTCCATAATTTTGATTTAAGAAGAAAAAATCCCACCTAACTGCAATAAAAACTTAAATCCTGTTTTGATATATAGTTTCAATATCCTAGCAGATATAGCTTTTACTGGACAACCTAAAACTATTCAAGACATAAACCAGTTACTTTTTCCCAATAGAGAACAGACAGGGTTTCAAGAACAGGGGGGGAAAAAAAAAAAAAAAAAAAAAAAAAAAAAGGCATGGCAGGGGGAGTTAAACATGAAATTCATCTTGATTTATGACAAAATTTAATACCCTGATTTTTTTATCACTGTGTTAACAGGAAAGTTCTGAAAAATACTGACCATTCCTTAATTAAAACAAGGGTTTGAAGCACTGATCAACTGCAAACTATTACTGATTTTCATCCATGAATTTTACTTATATTTTCAGAGGTGATACCTAAATTTTTCAGTTATTCTTAATCTTCTGCTTTTCTTACTCCTCAACCTCTTTTCCAAATTAGCTGATATTCATATCTTTGATTGCAAGTAAATTGTCCTGATCTAACAATATACTTTTATTTACCTACAGTCATAATAGTAAGCCCAGCATTCTAACTGAACATATTCTCTACCAGACAGACCAGAGGTTCGACTATTATCTAAAATTTCAACAGCCATGTCATGTCTTTATACCTTTATTAGTCAAAACATGAATGTTTCAGTAAGGGCTACCCGAGAAAACATCGCTTTTACTTGCTGGTGTTAACTATTGAGCATTTTAATATACAAAGCTGTAGTTTTTATATAACAAAACTGAGTTTGGTAATATATAAATCATCACATTGTTTGCTATTGTTCTTTGGAATGCAGTGACCTTAATTTTACAATGTTATTCACATCAATTTTCCCAGAAGGAATATTCAAGCATTCTAAAGTTTCAAAGCTTTATAAAAATCTTTCAACATTATGTATTTCAATGTTAATTAGTGCTCTTCAGAAATAAATCTCCCGGGAAACAAATCAAAGAGAGAAAAATGATGTTCACAACAATTTCTCCACAGAAACACATTAGAAATGCTTTCTGTATCCTTTTGGAAGCCAACAGTCATGTCCCTCAAATTTGGCCATATAAAAGCGATTCATGTAGTACAAATTACCTGTTTGGATTTGCGCTGTCTTCTTGCAAAGTGAGAGTTTCTACCAGAGGATTGTTCATGCCTGTCCATTAGCTATGGTGAAATGTGCATCAAAAACTTAGCCTAGATGTGTCATTATTAGTTTCATAAAATGAATTTCACAAAAACTCACAAAAAATCCACTAGCAGATTTACAAGTCTTACTGACCCTCTAGGCCATTTCCATGATCTCACTGAACTAATTTCAATTAAAAGCAAACAAGGGAAAAGATTTCCAAATTAAATGATCATAAAAAAAGTTTAAATTTGTTTCTAGTAAACAGTTTTTAAAAGATAAAACTTGGGTTATGTCATTTGCTACATTTTTCACTGATAAAATTTTAACTGGTCACTGCATTATTCACAGAGTATTTGCTTTTAGGATAGCACAGGAAAGCACTGGATTTCTTAGTATGGGAACAGCTATGAAACTCTGTATTAATGACAGTTAAAGTTGCTTCTTCTAGTGTTATAGCTCAGGCAGGGCTTTGTATTAAAATGTCAGGAAACTTTGACCCCTTCTTCCCTTTCCTCAGCTTATTCACTGCATAAGTTTCAGAGGAACTTGAAAATCCCTAGACAGAAAAAAAAAAACGTTCTGAAATGCATACAATATTGAAGGTAGTCTTATTGTAGATTATATTTACAAAAGTTCATTTAAAATACACTGTTTCTTTAAGAATGCTTTTTATTGTTTGATGGGCTTCTACCAGACTAAATCATCGGAGTGGTTCATGTTTGAAAATTGGTCAAAATAATAGAATTAGTATTTGACTTAGAGATAAAGACTGCCAGATAATGTGAGGCCCAGTAGCTAAACTGCTAACTACCTTTTACCTATTTCTGTGGTCAGTAGCATTATGTTAATGATCAGTAGCTAATATGAGAGCTTTAAATTAAAAAAAAAAGATATTTTTATAGTACTAGTCTTTTCAATGTACTTTAAAGTACAGCCAGTTCAAACACTCATTCATAGAAATATGTAGGTATGAAACAATGTTTGTGATACATAATTTTCCAATGTATTGCAGAATTTGCATTTGTAAGTATCCTAATCATCATCTCCTACATATAAACAATTTAGGCTATTCTCAAATATATAACCAAAATATATGTACAGCTAATGATCAGAAGCTTATAGAATATTAATAAATATTCAGTTTATGCATCTTCTAATTTAGAATTATTCTGCATCAGAATTAGTAAAATAGATTTCACAAAACCCAAATAGCAAAATTCATTAGAAAACTTACTGAAAGAATGCAGAATCCACATTAGGTAATTACAATTTGCTGTCTCATTTTGTCATTCTATTGAAGATATAAACTGGTATACCAGATTTTTGATCATTAAGTAATTTCATAATAATAGTATGATTCTGAACAAGAATATTAGTCAGAGAATTACTCTGAAAGCAGAGATCATTTCAATCTGCTTAACGACATGCAATGAAAGGTATATAAAATGTAATAAAAAATATTGGGCATCATATACAAATTTTACCATATTTTCTCAGAATTGGCATTAAAAATATCAGCATAATATAACAATTATGTACAAGAGGCTGAAGTAACTGTCTGTTCAACCTGGAAAACAGATCCCTGAGATGGGATCTTAATGCTGTTTATTGTTGTCTACAGTTATCTAATGAAAGGGTAGAGAGAAGATGAAGTGAGACTCTCCTTGAAGGTGCACAGTGATAGAGCAAGAGGCAACAAACACCAGTTGCAATAGACAACTACAAATAGATATTAGGAAACCCTTTTTCACCATGACAGTAGTCAAACACTAGAACAGGTTGCCCAGAGAGGCTGTGGAGTCTCCATCCTTAGAGATATTCAAAACTGGACATGGATCTGAGCAGGCTACTTTAACTGGGGCAGATTTGAGCAAGGGATTGGATAAAATCAACTCTGGAGATCTGTTCTAACTTAAACTATTCTATGATTCTAAAATTTTCAGAGGTAATATTTTTGGTTTTAATCTCAAAGACAAATTTATGTAAATCTGAATCTGTTTAGCCATAGTAGTGGCCACTAGTGTTCCAGACTTTAGAATGAGGATCTATAAACAAGTACAGTCACCTTTTATGGATCCAAGTATTTTCGGAACTGAGGTGGTTCTTATTCAATTCATGGGTAAAACACCAGTGTCTGCCCCAATATAATCTATATTTAGGCACATTAAGAAAGACTGGTTTTAACTTTAAAATTAATTTTTAAAAGCTGCAAGTAACTATTATAACATCCTTGATTAGGGTCAAATTTATCAGGATGGTGTTAGGTTGGATGTAATGTTCAAAATTTGATATGTCACTCCATGCATAAACTCTTTCTGCCTTAGTTATATAAAAGTATCTTGTAACTCACTCCAGTAACTTACACTGTAAATGAGATACACAAAGATATAACATTCTATCTTATAGTTTCTAAGCTAAATACTATATATTGCAAGGAGGAAATACATTAGACTGTCACTAAACGCTGTTTTGCACATGAAAAGGATGTTATAAAGACCAGCTAGAAATCGTTATTAAAAACCGGTGACATCAAAATACTCCATTGAGGTAACCAGTAAAAAGCACAATTAAAAGAAATGGGAACATTCATATTTTAATAATTTGATTTTTTTTTAAGACTAATTCTAAAAATAACTAACACTATATTGATTCTGTAAATACTGTATAATATATAATTTATTTTTTACAAAGTTATGAGAATAATTTCCCAAATATTTTATTAAGGAAAATGCATATTCTAGAGATCCATATGTCAAAACCACAGTTCACTCATTCTTGTCGTAAGTATGTTATATATATATACACTTATAAAAGCATATTAAAATATTGCTACTTTTCTGACTTCTACAACAAAAATGCTATGATATATAAGGGAGAAATTTTATCTATTTGCCACTCTTACTTTTACATTTCTAAGCTCTCAAAATGATGGGTAGTTTTGCCAATCTAGAAATACCACAGTGTAGTGAAATATTTAATTCAAATAAACTAACAAAAAGTAGGCAAAATCCAAATTTATTTCAAATTGCAGCAGATTTATTTGGTTAACTTCTCTACTGAAGTTCATAACTAAGTTTGCTGTAATATATTTGCACCACTTGTGTAGTTACAGTCTGTATCTTTGCATGAGCTGATTGTGATGAAAATAATTTAATTTCATACTGAACTGTTTTTAACAAATGCATAACGCATTTAACAAATATTCAGAACATTCACTATACTGATTGTTGATTTTTTCTTTCTTTTACAATTATTTCTGAAAAACCCACATACAAAGGTACAGGAAGCAAGGACTGACAGGTAAGAGAGAGTGGGAAGAAAAAAGGATGGGGAAGTGAGATTTCAAATGCTTGAGCAAATTTTAATTGTAAGTAATTACAGTTATACTTAACATTTTTTTTAACAATATTCCTTAAAAATATTTTTGAAGTATTTATCAAGCTTCAGGATAAATAGAAATAGACTTCAAAAGAGTTAAATAGAGTTTAAGAGTTACTGTTGGGATTTTGTCTCAAAAATCAGAAAAAAATATAAAGTTTTGGTGATGGGGAGAGTGACAGGGATGGTTTCTGTGAGAATACACCAGAAGCTACCCCCATGTCAGACACAGCCAGATCCAGGATTGACCTACTGTTGGCTAAAGCTGAGCCAATCAATGATGTTGGTTGTATCTCTTTGATAACATATTTAACAATGAGTAAGAAATGTTCTGCAATAGCAGCTTGGAGAGAGAAGTGAGAGTATGTGAGACAGCTATGCAGTCATCAAGGTCAGTGAAGAACAGGGAGAAGGTGCTCCAGGCCCCAGTCTGTGGGGACATCCACAGTGATGCAGGTTGTCCCCTCCATGGTTGAGTAGATAGATATTCACTCTGCACCATGTGGAGAGCCCCATGCTGGATTAGGTAGATGTGCCCTGAAAGAAGCTGCATCCCATGGAGAGCCCATGCAGGACCTGTGACCCTTGTGGAGGACCCACACAAGAGCAGGTTTTCTGGCAGGACCTATAACCCCAGAGGCCACCAACACTGGGGCAGTCTGTCCCTGAAGGACTCTACCTCATGGGAAGGACCCATACTGGAGAATTTCATGGACTGTATCCTGTGGGAGGGGCCCTATATGGAGCAGTACAAAAGGAGAAAAGAAAGAGAAGAAAAAATCAGCAGAGTATTTTGCCCATTATTAGGCCTAGCATAAAGGACACAGCAAGCATAAAGAAGAACCAATAACCAAATTGCATTTGATACAAAAAGGTCAGTATATGGGTGAGCACTGGGGGTACAGTCAGATTATACATAATCAACATCAATCCCACTGACTCCAACAATGACACTGCACAACCAACAATGGGTGGAATAAATGGTGATATGCAGTCTCCCATAGAAGGGATGGGAGACAACTGAATCAACAAAAAACCAAGGAATCCACATACCAAATCTCTATACAGCCCACATTTACACAGGCCAGACCTGACTAGAGCCCAGTCCCAGGGAGGCAGGAGGTCCTTCCCCAACACAGAACTCTGCAAAGTACATCCACCAGACAGACACTACCCCTTCCTGCAAGTGCTCCCAGCTTTTATCCCAAGTGGGACACCTGACCTTTGCTTACTTAATGCAGGACACCTGGGGCTCATTTACCCAATACCTCTCTGGAGGGAAGCTTGAAAGGTGAATTTCCCTCCTCCTGCCCTTTGTGAAGGGCTGTGGGAATCACCCATATGTCAATCTTAATTTGGGTCTTGGGTTTGAAACCCCAGCATTTTGCAGAGATATGTTATGGACTCACCTTAATCCCTCTACTCTATCCCTCTGTGCCACTTAAGAGGAGGAGGAGGTAGGAGTTGGAAGTGAGGTTCATCCTGGAAAGAAGGGAAGGGTGTGGGAAAACTGTTTTTAGATTTATTATTTCTCATTATCCTAACCCATCTAGTTGATAATAAATTAAATTAATTTCCCTAAGTTGAGCCTGTTTTGCATGTGAAGGTTACTGGTAAATGATCTCCCTGACCTTATCTTGACCCCCAAGTTTTTTGTTATGCTTTTTCTCTGTGTCCTGTTGAGGAGGTAGAGTGATAGAACAGTTTGGTGGACACTTGATAGACAGCCAAGGTCAGCCCACTATAGCTATGAATGAGTACTACTTTGCATACTTTCCAGTAAAGAAACTCATGTTTATTTAAAAAGAAAACTAAGAACTTTTTACTGATAGCTAGAAAAAATGACAACTTTCTTCTGGCAGCTGCTAGGCTAAAGAAAAACATGACTTTAGTCTCAAGCTTAATCTGAACGTACCCTATCCAAATAAAATAGCAGAAGGAAAAAACTTCTCACTACTATTGTGAAGGCAAATAAATTAATAATTTAAGAGTCATTAAAAGAAGAAAGAAATCCTAACTTTTTATCTGTCAGTTTAGTGAAACACAATTCATACCCTCTCTGAAATTGTTATCATTCCTGAAAGAACAAAGCACACCAGCTCACAGTATGATTCAATGTGATGGCAGTGATCACAGTGACGGCAATGTGGAACACAGTGTGGAAGTTAAGATGGAAAAGCTGCTGTTCTAAATCACATAGATCACAATAAAATGTAGAGCAATTCCAAATGTAGCACAAAATCCTGAAAACAGTTTTAGCAGAATTGGCTTATGATATATTCTCTTCAGAGCACTGTGTTCATAATCAATGCCAGTATCTTACTTTCCACTGCTGATTTGTCTTAATCCTTTATTCATGGCTTGCTTTGTTTTTGGATATTTCTATGATTACAAGTTGTGTTACAAATCACAACTGCTTATTTTTCATGCCTTCTTTCCCACATTTTGAAACTGTTTTGTTTTTTTTTTTTTTTTTTTTTTTTTTTTTCTTTTCAGTACTAAATGTGGAATACCTCAATCTGGAGTCTGTACACTTTCAGCCAAATTACTTCACAAGATAGTAAAGATTAATTTGTCTCTGAAAAGATTGTTTCACTTATGTCCTCAAGACATCGAAAGAATTCCTCTTTTTTTCATGTACTCTTGTTTATAGAAGTTAGATAACATAAGTAAAAAATTTCTCAATCAGGAAATTTCAGCAAAGAAGCACTCTACACATGGAACATCGGAGTTTAAGTAAGGGAAATTTAGAAGAGTAGTTTCATAAAGAATTTGAATAAAGGTCACCCATATCAAATAAACTAAAGGATGCATGTTTTGAAGAAGGAAATAACTGAAGAAAATTGATAACTGAGTTAAGATCTGCTTTTCAGTCCTTTTAGAGGCCAATGGAACAATAAAAAATAACTTAAGACCTGCTCATGAGTTGCTCATGAGCAACAGCACACACAATATGTATTGTCTGAAAGGACTGGTTTAATACACCTGGGACCACTGTGATCATACAACATAGTTCATTTAAGATAGTCATACAGAGCTTTGGCTGTGGTAGGTTTTATGGTGCAGTAAATGAAGGATTTGGAGGTTGAATCCCATTAGGTATGTTATTATCATTTTGATTCCTGAGACTGTTCAGTGATGCATGTTTCTACATCTGTAACTACCTCGTGCAGGTTTCTTATAATTTACATAGAAATTGAAGCTGAAGAGCATATAAGTAGAAGTGTTATAAGATATTTCTTGTTTTATTTCTATCACAGCTGTTTAATGACTTGTATTATTTTCTTATTTTACATATATCACGTAGTTTTGCTTTCTTTATCTGCACTAGGCCTGCAGCAATCTCTGGAAATTTTTATTCTAATCTGCCAGTTTCGATACACTGTGAATTATAAGAAGACCAAAGTCACTGTCTTTAACTTTTTCTCGAGTTAGTCATATACATGCTTTACTCAGCAATAGGGTGCAACTGAGTATCTGGAGAAAAGATACATTAACCAAGGTAAACAGATGTTTCCTTCAATTTTGGCAAAGAATACATGCCCCACCATTTATAGAGTGGATAACTCTATAACTTAGCCATATCCATTATTTCTAATATTTCTTTGTGGATGTTCTACAGGCACACACTAAAACCACTAAGGTGGTGCCTTTCTGAAATTTTACTTTAACTTCTATAGGCATATTTAATATTATATGCTCCCACTTTATGTATTTGTGTTTAACACTATTTATTCAACTAACATGGAGTAATTGCAGTTTTCAAAAATAAATGAGTTTTCCATTTTATTATGTACTTTCATATCAAAACTAGGTACTATTTTAAGAGGTAAAGTACAGCTATTAAAATAAAATATTACCTGAATGACTTGATGGTGTTAACATGTTACAATCACTTTGTTAAAAATGGATTTGCATTATCTGGTTTCTGAATCTTATTTCAATTATGTTTGGCAGCTCTACATTCTTCATTGCTCTGTTCCACACTTACAGTGAAAAACCTTCCACATACTTGTTGTATGAAGAAATATTTCAATGTTATGAAGAAGGAAAGACTAAAAAAGCATATTAGTTGCAACCTACTACTTATAAGCATCTTGACATACACTATACCAACAAATAAAAAATATACATGGCTTTTCCACTACCAGATAATCATTAAGCATTCTAGGCTTTCATATGTTACGATAAAGAGACATTACAGAATTGCTGAAGACTTCTTATTGAGAAATTCCTTGCTCATGCTTATAAAAATGCCCCATGAAGAGCTGGGAAAATGCCTGCATCAAATTTTAATGAATATCATCTGTGACTTTTTTTACTCAGTTTTATATTTCTGCCTGCCTAAAGACATAAAATTAAGTCAAAGGAAGACTTATATGTGTTTAAAACAAGAAAACCAAAAACTATCAACAAAGTAAATGAAGAGACTGAAGTGATGGGCCATGTAGCTTGTGGCTATGAATAGTCTTTCTAGCTCCCAAACTTCTCAGAACATTGTTCTGAAAATGCTGAGATGTGAGATCAAAATTTATCAGTCTCTCAAAAGGCTGAGGTTCTTGAGGAAAAACTGATCATGCTGCAAATCAGGAAGGGCTATTTTCCCAGTAAAAGTTCTAGGATCTGGAAGAGTTAAAAATAAAAAGACTAAGTTTAACTAAAGAAATAATCTTATAGGAACTCTTTAGCTTTAAAATTTTAAACAATAATACTGGCTTCTTTTTGTGGGACATCACCATTTTAAATAATTATTTTGGGGGCTGGAGTAGAAGTCTGAAACAAGAAAAGAGGAAAGATAGGGGAAAAAAGCAGGGATGGAGAGAAAACAGGTATTTAATTGCCTTCTATTATAATGTCACCCAAAGGTATAAACCCTCTTTTAGACTAATCTCATTTGAGCCTCCCGAGATATTTATATTAATACTATCAAAGCGGAGGTTAGTGCCATAACTTCAGTGGTAAGAAAACTGGAATAAAGACCCATTTACTATGACATAGCTAAGATATCATGAAAGAACATCCTTGGCTTTGACAATAAAATTCCAAGTTGGAGAGGACTGTAGCTTAGACAGTACCTCTAAAAAAAACCATGGGCACAGAATTATTCATATCACAGTTTGATAAAAACACATGATTTTCTCTAAATGTTGTTGTACATTTTCTATGTAAATAAATTATAACTTTGTTCTGAATTTTCTCTATAATCTTTTTGTTGTATTTTCTACAAGTTTTCAAATGACGAGTGGTGCAGTTGATATGCTAGAGGGAAGTGATGCCATCCACAGGGATCTTGGCAGACGTGAGGAATGGGCCTGTATAAAGTTCATGAAGTTCAACAAGGCCAAGTGCAATATCCTGCGCATGGGTTGGGACAATCTCCAGTGTCAGTACAGACTGGGTGATGAATGGATTGAGAGTAACCCTGTAGAGAAGGACTTATAGGTACTGGTGGGTAATGAGCTGGACATGACCCAGCAATGGGTTCCTGCCTGTGGCAGGGATTGGACTAGATGATCTCTACAGGTCTCTTCCAATCCAGACCATTCTATTATTTTATGATTTTGATTAGACTACTAAGATTTTAAATAGATTCACAATGACCTTCACTCTGCACGAACAGCCTGTTCCCAGAAAACATAATTTTGACTGCAACAAAGGTGTCTCATCCTATGTGGTGGGTTGTGAGGGGAGTCAGCCCTTTGAATTCCCCGAGAACCTGCATGCTGTGGGAAGAGCTGGTCTCTGCTGGGCAGAGCTGCAGGGCGGGCCGAGTCACCACAATTACTCAGAAGAACAATTGTGCTGGTGACTTTATTAGCTGACCACTTCAGTGAGTGAATGGAGACAACTTGGAAACAATCAACCAATGACCATCTAGGGAACAAAAAAAGGCACTTCAGCAATGAAACTATTTTCCTAATAACCCATCAATGATCAACTGATCACAATTAAATTCCTACAAAACTTATACACATGAACATATGTAAGAAAGAGAAAAAGAGAGGAGGAGGGGGTAGGAAAAAAGGACATCACCACCCTTGGATCCCATGTTGTCACAGAGTAGCTGTCTTGGTCCATAGGTGGTGGGTCAACAAAGACACACGTGGCACATTGCCTTTAAATAGTCTTACACATGCGCAATAGGTTGTTCTAGAAGGTTCTCATTTTCTCTGGCTTGTACCTGTGCAGTTATGCAAGTTCTGTCTCTGGGCAACAACAGGAGGGAGGGAGGAGAAAAACAGCCCACCACCCCACCTCCACAGAGCTTGCTCCACTTCTCCCCCACAGGGCATCAAAAAGGAATGCTTTAAAGCCAGATATCAGTAGCAAAAATTCACGTCTTTAGATTTTGGACCAATGACAAATTTTACCCAAGACCACATCAAATTAGCAATGGCTGTATTTTGTGCTTTAGTTTTATTTCTTTCATACAATGATGTACAATCTTCTCAAATCATCTTTGAATTTGTGTAACTGTTTCAGTGCTATGGCAGGCAATCTGGCTATACTCTTAACTTGTAATTTCTCCCAGAGATTGTGGAGCATGACTAAATCCATTAATAAATGTAGGGTTTAGAGCACAGCAAGCCCATTGCTCTCACATTCACAGTGTTTTTAAGCAAATCTCTGACCACAGTTTCAAGTGAAGTTCTAAGCTGTCTCCCCTTAAAAACGCAACTACTCTCAGTAATCTACCCAGAATCCTGTGATCTGTGTAAGGAAAATCAATCAGTCTTGGAGATCAAGACTACAATCTTTATCACATATATGTTATCGGCTGAGAAACCAGGTGAAATTCCTTCTTCAAGGGCAATATTTTTGTGAGAATAAAAAAAAAAAAAAAAAAAAAAAAGTATAATAAGAAGAAGCTTTTAATAGGAGTTACATGACATTGTTCCTCAGAAGGAGTTATCACCTCATGGGTGCTTAAAGTTAGTTAAATGCATAGCTAAGCTTTTAACCTTTATACATATTTAAAGAGCAATATGGACATTAAGCCATGCAACTAATTGAATTTAATGAGAGATATGTGCCAAAAACTCAGTGTGAGCCAGTAGACATTAGCTGCCAGTATTCAGATAAGAAAAGGATTTTCGTCAGTTTTGTTTTACTTGATTTAGCTGTAACAGCAGTTTGTCAAATTGACTAGGTGTCTGTAGCCAGTTTGATTTACTTTTGCTTCTCTTCTTGTGGCACAACTACAATTTTGTATAGATAGCGGTAACAAATAGTTATCCTAAGTTAGTAAAAATGAGATATTGATGGCTTTAATGCAGTGATGTAGTATAGCAAATTACAGGTCTGGTACAATTGGGGAAGCCTTGGGAAGCAGAGACTAATGATTTGGTGTTGAGGAACACAAGCATGGGATGATAGAAGATGGGGCACAAACAGATAAATACTACTAGAATTTTACTTAAATATATATAATTATTTCTGGATTAAGTTGTACTTTTCAAGTAAATATAGTAAATATTTTTAACAAATATTACAGTTGATACATCAGAATAGCACTGCTATTGAATACTATGCTGGATAAAAAAGAAAAAAAAAAAGAAATCTTAAGTCCATGACTGTGTCAAAAATTTAAAAATATGTATAATTTAAGAATATATGAAGGAAATATCTGAATCCCCAGAAATGCAGCCATACTTGATTCTAGTGAAAATGTTTCAGTGTTCCTTGCTTCAGAGAATCACAAAATTATCTAGGTTGGAAAAGAATTTGAAGATCATCTAGTCCAACCATTAACCTAGCACTGACAGTTCCCAACTACACCATATCCCTCAGCACTATGTTGACCCGACTCTTAAACATGTGATTCCACCACTGCCCTAGCCAGCCCATTCCAACGCCTAACAACCCGTTCTGGAAAGAAATGCTTCCTAATATCCAGTCTAAACCTTCCCTGGCGCAACTTGAGGCCATTCCCTCTTGTCCTATCGCTTGTTACTTGGTTAAAGAGACTCATCCCCAGCTCTCTGCACCCTCCTTTCAGGGAGCTGTAGGGGGCAATGAGGTCTCCCCTCAGCCTCCTCTTCTCCAGACTAAACCCCCCCAGTTCCCTCAGCCGCTCCCCGTACGACCTGTGCTCCAGACCCTGCACCAGCTCTGTTGCCCTTCTCTGGACACGCTCGAGTCATTCAATGTCCTTTTTGGAGTGAGGGGCCCAAAACTGAACACAGGAATCGAGGGGCGGCCTCACCAGTGCCGAGTACAGGGGTCAGATCCCTTCCCTGTCCCTGCTGGCCACGCTATTGCTGACACAAGCCAGGATGCCACTGGCCTTCTTGGCCACCTGGGCACACTGCTGGCTCCTGTTCAGCCGGCTGTCAATCAACCCCCCCAGGTCCCTCTCTGACTGGCAGCTCTCCAGCCACTCCTCCCCAAGCCTGTAGCGCTGCTGGGGGTTGTTGTGGCCCAAGGGCAGCCCCTGGCATTTGGCCTGATTGAAACTCCTCCAGTTGGCCTCAGCCCATGGCTCCAGCCTGTCCAGGTCTCTCTGCAGAGCCTCCCTGCCCTCAAGCAGATCAACACTCCCACCCAACTTGGTGTCACCTGCAAACTGACTGAGGGTGCACTCGATCCCCTCGTCTAGATCATCAATACAGATGTTAAACAGGAGTGGCCCCAACACTGAGCCCTGGGGGACACCACTGGTGACCAGCCACAACTGGATTTAACTCCATTCACTACAACTCTCTGGGCCCGGCCATACAGGCATTTTTTCACCCAGCAAAGAGTGTGCCCATCCAAGCCATGAGCAGCCAGTTTTGTCAGGAGAATGCTGTGTCAAAGGCCTTACTAAAGTCAAGGTAGACAATGTCCACAGCCTTTCCCTCATCCAATAAGCAGGTCACCCTGTCATAGAAGGAGATCAGGTTTGTCAGGCAGGACCTGCCTTTCATAAACCCATGCTGACTGGGCCTGACCATCTGGTTGTCCCTCATGTGTTGTATGATGGTACTCAGGATGAGCTGCTCCATCAGCTTCTGGGTCACCGAAATCAAGCTGACAGGCCTGTAATTTCCTGAATTATCCTTCCGACCCTTCTTCTATATGGGCCTCACTTTGGTCAATTTCCAATCTGTTGGTGCCTGGAGCTAATGAGGGAGAAATGATTCTTTAAATTTTGCCTTTTGATAATGTATATCTATCTTTGGTAATTTTGATATGCTATATTTGGACATTTTTGATATGCTACTAGAATAAACTTGTTTTGCATTTGAGAACAGACTGGTAGAAATGAAGCAAGGACTTTTGTGGACAACAAATAATGGAGGGGGATGGGAACAAGAAGCAACATAGAATGGTTCATGATATACAAAAAAGAGGACATCTCAATATGCTGTATCACTGGCCGAAAGAAAGGAGAAGTGTAAACACTTGATGAGAAAATCCTTATCTATCTAACGATCCATTGTTGGCCTTCAATATATTTTTCCTGGTTGAACATTTAAATGGAAATATAGGAGTAAAATTGTCATCTTTAAAAAAAAAATAAAATCCCATTCCTTAACAATAACCACATAATGTTAATTAGAAAACAAACATTTTCCACCTGCTGAGATTTCTACTCTCTGGAAAATACCTATGGTGTCTCCATTACTTCTGAAAATGTCTGACTATAATTGGGAATTACTTTCCACAAATGCTTTGCAGAAAACATTAACAGATGCGTTTTCTCCAAACATCAAATATCAATCTATTTTATGAATGTACAAAAGTATTCAAAACTAGTGATTTCCAGAGAAACTTATAGTTATTTAATGGGAACTTAAGAAAAGATACCAGCACAAAATTCTCATCCCACAAGAGTCAATGAAAATTTTGTCACTGCAAAGATAATTTCTGGTTTATTCATCCTCTTTCATGCTGGCCACCACATATCCATATATATTCTTCCATACCCTAAAACATCCTTACCCTCTTATATTAAGGATTAATTCAAATTGGTTTTTAGCATTAAAAATGTCATCATATCTTAGTTTCTTTCTGTGTCTATGTTCAAGTTTCATTTTGATTCTCTTCTAATAACACAGATACTCCCAAATGTGAAAAGGGAATGAAAGTTTATAACTTAACTGTATTTTGACTCCAAAGTACTGGACTTGGGTTTTAAGTAAATGTGGTGGGTTGGCCTTAGCTGGCTGCCACGTGTCCACCAAGGTGCTTTCTTACTTCCCACTTCAGCACAACACGAGGAGAAAATTAGATTAAAAACTTATGGGTCGAGATAGAGACAACTTAAGGAAAGAAAGCAAAGGCTGTGAATGGAAACAAAAAAAAAAAATATTCTACTTCCCATCAGCAGGTGGTGTCCAGCCACTTCCTGGGAAGCAGAATCTCAGTACCTATAGTGGTTGCTTTGGAGGAAAATACCTTAATAACAACTGCTCCTCCCCACCTTCTTCCCCCCAGATTTTATTGTTCAGCATGATGTCATATGGTATGGGATATCCCTTATATCAGTTTGTGACAGCTGTCCCAGCTGTGTCTCCTCCCAGTCTCTTGCACATCCTCCACCTAATGGCCTTATCAGCGGAGGTTGGAGAAACAGCCTTGATGAAATACAAGTACTGCTCAGCAACAGTCAAAATAGATATTTGTGTTATCAACACCCTTCTAGCTACATATAAAAGTAAAGCACTATATTGACTGCTCTGGGGAAAGTTAACTCTATCTCAGCTAAATACAGTATAATCTCTACTCCTTTTCCATATCATTTGCATCATGAACAGGTCACACATAATTTGATACATTTACATATCTTCTTATCATGCAGTTGTATCTGTTTCTCATTCCTGAAATCCCCTCTTACCAACACTTATAATTTATACTACATACTTAAGCCATCTTTATATCCAACATACAGACATATAGGTTATCATTAACTACCCTGTACCTTGACAGATAAATATTATTCCCCATTCTATGGTTCTCTGCCACTCTACAAAATGTCCATAAGAACAGGCTATGACTTGGTCTCCATGTGTGATGGTGATTGCTCAGGACAGGAAAAACAACATGTTTGATCGTTGGGTGCCAACACCAGCTTGGTTTAGACCATAGCTGTACTCACCCAGTTCCTTGCAAAGCCCAGCCTTTGTCAGTTAAGGTAGTTCCTGCGACATGTCTTCCTACAACATACAACTCACATCACTGGTTATTTTACCACAAGGTTGAATCTCCTTAAGGTACACACCAGATCTCGCCATCCTTCTGCATCACCCACCAAGTACACCCAGGTCCTTGAGTGAAGGCAATGCCATGAATGGCTTGCCTTTTCCCAAGAGATGAACAACCCACACTGCCTTCTCCAGCCATATCATTCTGTGCATTACAGGAACCTTATCTCTTCCCACAGTATGTAGGAGCTCTGTTTGGGCAGGGCCAGGACAGTTAGCAGATCCTCTGAAGTTAACCAACCAAGTACCCTTGGGAGAGGGTACTTCAGGGACCCAAATGGGTACTGATGGACTATTGGTGTAGCCACCATGAATACAGAGAAGATTAAAGAGTTGTCTACCTTTCCTGGCCTCTCCGTTTGAAACATTAACTATTACCAAGGTGAATGTTCAAATAATAACTTTTTCATGTGGCATAAAGGTATGGCCTATTACTTCAGTATCAGAGAGTCAATGAATGTAAAACCTGTCTCTTGAGAACACATAGAATTCACAGCCCCAGATCTGGTTCCTTCTTTCTCTGTACTGCAAATGGAGACTGTTAGGTGCTTAATGGTAGAGCATGTACAGCCAAAGCATCAAAAGAAGGGACACTCAGTCCCATAAGTGCTACGGAAACAAACTCTGAAAACTGTGATGTGGGGAGGTGAACAAGTGTATCAGTCATCATCATTCTGATCAGAATTTATGATACAACACATGCACATTCAAATGTAAAATGAAACCAAGAAAGTTGCTAAAATCATATTATATGCTGATAACAGACTATGATAATGAACAGTCCTGAGACATCAGATTAGTGTAACTGTCCAATATTCTGAAATAAAACTTTAATAAGAATAAGTCAGAGAACCTTTGTGTATGGGATGTACAAAACCATTGTTGACGACTGCCTATTTAAATTTTGTGAGGCCAAGATGAGCTTTTTAAGGCATATTTAGAATCCCATAAATATAGGAACCTAAAATGCCTAGTCACAATCTTGGCTCTCCTACACTTTCAGGTTGAACTATATGACTAAGTATTCAGATGCCTAAATGTTTTTACTGCTTTCAGTCATAATGAAATACTGATTATGCCAGTTAGAAGCATGTTGTATTTTCCTAGTGGGTAAAATTGCTAATGACATTTTCTTGTCAGAAATTCTTCTCACTGGGATGTCAAAATCTAATCCTTAAGGCATTGTATGCTGATGAACATGGAAGGCCACATGTAACTCAGTCACATACAGTCTACATGAATCATTCATTCACATTAGGACCTCGAACCTTGTTCCTATAAAAATTGAATGAAGTCTTACTTATATTAATCTGCAGTATCTCATGTAATTCCATGTACATAGAAGTAATTAAGTATTGCGTAGTAGGAGGGTGGTCCTAATTATCTCTACTGGAAATCAATGAGTTCTACAGTCTTTATTCTAAGAAGAAAGTAATAAATAAAGCTGTGTTCTGGTTGTCCATATGTTTTTGCACAAGGAAGAGCAGAGAGAACAGTAATAAATAGTAAATACCTACAAAATATTTTTTATATAATGTCACTTTGGTTTCCATTTTGGCATTTAAATTATTATCTGAACATCTACAAGGTACACACCTACATTTGAATTAATTAACTAGACTCTTTACACTCTGTAGAAAAAAGCTGGTACTTTTATTCTTCCCATACAAGAGAAAATGTTTAAAATCAGACGGTTTACTCTTTTGAAAGTGCCGCCTTCTCTTCTCTGTAATTTTACTTTGATTGGTGATACTTTAAACTTATTGTTTTTATTGTGGTTTATATCATCCTTAGATCTGTTATGTTGGAAATGTGAATAAGAAAAAGGGTATATTTTTTTTCTCTCATTAATTATTTTAAAATTAATACTATGGGTGACTTATTGATTGGAAAGGTGCTGCAATCTGTTTTACCTACTTTCCAATAAGTGACTAATAAAAAAATAGTGGGACATTATTCCTGAATTTCTGACTTTCACACAACATTTATACTGATTTGTGTGTGTGTGTTTGTGTCTTGTGATTAGTTTCTAATTCAGAAATCTGGGAGGGGTTTTTTTTGTTTCTTTGGTTGGTTGGTTGGTTGTTTTGTTGTTGGTTTTTTTTTTGTTTGTTTTTTTTTTTTTTTTAATGAAGGAATTGGAACATATACAAGGGTCAGGGAGAAGCAAGAGTGGAGCTGCTCCACAAGGACAAGCAATCCAGGAGACAAGGATGACCCACCAACACAGGCCAGGGCAGGATACTCAGGCTCAGTCCTGCTGTCCCCACGACATGGATGGGGTCTAGCACAGTCCCAGCAAGGCGAAGTAATGAGTCAGGAATGGGGTCCATCCAGGAAGGCCATTCAGTAAGTGAGAGTAGCCAGAGATGAGGCTGAACACAGGCACACCTATGATGTAGCTCAGGGGCGTGCATTCCTGGGCTGGCTGCTCAGGGCAGTAAAAGCTTACTAGTGTCGTCTGGCCCTAAATTTGTAAATAATGTAAATAAAAATAATCTGGCAATATCTGTAAATGTAAATTCAATGCCAGGACAAAAAAGCCTAAAAACCAAACCAAGAACAAACTAACAACTTCCACTATATTTAGATAGATTTCTGGTTCTGTGGATTTGTCAATATTTGTAAAATTGCCCATATATGGACAAAACTGAAGAAGTTAAATGCAAAGTTAAATGTGATTCCTCCCCCTCATTGGAACATTATTTAAGTAATAATTTTATCTTTTTTTTTTTTCCACACCTGTAATTTCAACTACATGCATTTAAATGTAAATTTGCCCTCATATTACTAAGGAAAGAACAGGATATATGCATCATTTATAAATACCCTTATGATGTATTCAACCAGTGCACTGGTAAGCACCAAGATAAAAATCTTGGAAAGGCAGCAAAGTGACTAGACAGATGGATTATGAGTTCAAAAACTAGATGAAATGCTAAAAGGAAACTTGACCTTGAGGGAAATGAAGAAAAAGTATGAATAGCACTACTCGTATATAAAGGACAAGTACAGTGCCAATAATTCTAGAAAGGTATCACATGCTAGTTAATGAGGGATATTATAGGTACAACAAGGATTGGATGAGTTAGGACAAAGGATCCCAAACTGCAATACATGCACTACTGGGGAAAGCAAGACTTCAAAGTCCTGTATAGCTGAGAGCTGCTCTTGCTCCTGAATACATGATATCACTGCTTGCAACTGTTCTGCAGTGACAGCTGCTGCTGATGGCTGGACTTGACAAAAAAGTTTGCAGATGACAAGCTCAGTAAACAATTCTTACCTGACTTTAAGAAAATATTCAAGAGAAAAATGGTAGAACTTTGTCTTATTTCACAGAAATAAAATAACAGCATTTCTTTTGGCTCCCCAGCTAGTAAGACAGTTTCTGAAGGACATCTGTATAAAAATAATACTTATGTGAAAAAAATTTAGTAATGAACTGCAAAGACCATATTTAATTTTCTACCATATTTATGTTGTTCATGCCCATAGTATTGTCCCTGTTTCTTAACCTGCCTTGAAAGATTGGATCTGAAAGTCCAAAAAAAAGTTTGTGTGGGTGAAAACATTTTTTTTTTTTTCTTATTTTCAGTCATTGGTCTAGTAAAATGTATTACTATTCCTCCAAACCCTACATTGCTATACCCTTAAACCATCACACTTACAACAGAGAAGTACATGGGAAAAAAAAAAAAAAAAACAAAACATTAAAATAGTGGTATTTTATCTCATCTAAAATTCACATGCTTCTAATCTTTCAAACTCAAACATGGAGTTGTAGACTAAATTCATAAGAGTTTTCTTCATGCAGTATCATATGCATTAAAATTCCCTTTTCTACAGTAGAAGGGCTTGTTAATTTTTAAATAAGTCTTCTCCCTCTGCATATTCTCATGCCTCTTTCCATTTCCACAGATTTATGGGTAGTGCTGCTGGTGACTGCTGGTGATGCCATTTCTATCGCAACTGCTGGCTCTAACAGATGACAAAAGCAGCAACTTCTTGCTCTGTCAGTACAGCACCAACCGCAGCTTTTTTCTCCACCTGTGAGAAGGGTTTATTATATATTTAAAGCATATATTCAGTGCTCTGTGAAGAGCTCTCATAAATTTGGCTCTGACAGTTCTATTCCAGCTCCTATCATCTACACCAAAAAGACTTTATTTAGGTGTGCTGGACAGCTTTATAATTTCAATATCTGACATACTTATGATATCTGTAAGATCTCTATCATGCAGAAGTTTCTAGGAACTTATAAATCATATTCTATATAAAGAAAACGCATAAATAATGCCACAGCACTTTGTTAAAGGTGTAAACAAGTTTAAAATTAAAATCTTTTCATATAGAAAGAATTTTTAGTAGCTGTACATATTTATTTCAGGAAAAGGCTAAGAGTATTGTAATTATTTGTCGGGAACTGTAGTTATTTACATGGGTAATATGCAACTTCACAGTGAATGTAGATTGGCAGTTGTAGCTCCTGATCAGAAGAATGTATGCAGGGGGAGTTCTACAAATAGTGACTTCTGAAATAGAAACTTCTGCAAATAGCCACAATTAGTGGTTTTTCCATTCATTTGCAAAACTTTACTTCCAAATATACTTAGGCAAGTAAATGGAAACTGCTGAAATTACATAAAATTTCCATTTGAAGATTCAGTGTCCACTGGAATGGTAGCTTTTTAGCTTCTAATTTGATTAACTGTCTGTGTTTTAGAAATCAAAGAGCAAATAACATGGAGTCATTCTGTCTTAAAGACAGCATGGAGATAAATATAAGGACAGCAAAATACTGTTTAGGCATTAAATAGAAGGCTTTGTTCCATGTCTCTGGTTCAACAGCATATTTATTGCCGCTGGAAGTAAATCCCAGAAGCAGGTGTCTCTAACAGGCCAGAGTCTGGTTGAAAGGGCTCTCACTGGCCTCTTGCTTGTCAAAGGCAGGGAAGAAATGATGATGGGCAGGGATCAGAGCAACACTGGTGATGGTAAAGGACTATAGCTGGCATTAGAAACTTCACTATCTTTAGTGGGGGAGATGGAGAAAAAACTATTGAGCCACACTGGACTCCAAGGCTGATATAGTAATTGGTGTAGGTGGTCCCTCTTTTTTTTTTTTTTTTTTTTTTTTTTTTTTTTTTTGGCACTTTTCTGAGGAGGCATCGTGCTTGCAGGCTCTTATCCTGCTGAGGGACTTTAATCACCTCAACACCTGCTGAAAATGTAACATGCTGAGCTGTAGGCAATCCAGGAGATGCTTGGAATGCACTGAGGATAACTTCTTAAACCAGATAATAGACAGCCCTACCAGAGGAGATGTGATACTGGACCTGACAGCCACAAATGCAAGTGAAGTAATCAGTGATGTCAAGATCAGAGGCAACCTGTGCTGCAGTGATCACACACTGTTGGAGTTCGCAGTACTGAGGGATATGGGTCAGGCAACGATAAAGTCAGGACCCTGAATTTTAGGAAAGGAAAATTACAGCTGTTCAAGGAGTTAGTCAATATGATCCCCTGGGAAACTGCCTTCAGGGACAAGGGAGCAGAACAGAGCTCACAGATCTTTAAAGACACTTACCATAGAGTGAAAGAGCTCTTGATTCCCAGGTGTAAGAAATCAGGAAAGAAAGGCAAGAGACCACCATGGATGAGTTGAAGCCTGCTGGTCAAACTAAAGGACAAGAATAAAATTCACAGGCAGTGGAAGCAGAGACAGGTATCCTGATAAGAGTACAGGGATGTTGCCCAGTTGTGTAGGAATGGGGTCAGGAAGGCTAAATTGTAGCTGGAGATGAACTTGTCAATGGATGCAAAGAATAAAAAGAAGGACTTCTATAGGTATCCCAGCCAGAAAATGAATGTCAAAGAAAGCGTACCCCCTTGATGAATATGGCTGGCAAACTGAAAACAAAAGACAAGGAGAAGGCTGAGGTACTGAACAACTTTTTTGCCTCAGTCTTCACTGGCAGCCTCTCTTCCCACACTTCTCAAGTGGATGGACCTCAGGATGGGGACTGAGAGAGCAAAGTCCCTCCCAGTGTAAGAGAAGGTCAGGTTCATGACCACCTGAGGAACCTGAATATGCATATCTATAGGATCTGCTGAGATGCATGCCTGAGCCCTGAGGGAATTTGTTGATGTAGTTGTCAAGCCTATCTGCACAGTATTTGAAAAGTCATGACAGTCCCCAGATAAAGTCCCCAGTGACTGGAAAAAAGGAAACATTGCACTCATTTTAAAAAGGGCAAAAAGGAGAACAGTGGGAACTACCAGCCTGTCAGCCTCACCTCTGTACCTGGGCAGATCATGAAACAGATCCTTCTAGAAACGATGTTAAGGCACATGGAGAACAGAGAGGTGAGACAGCCAGCATGGCCTCAGCAAGGGCAAGTCTTGCCTGACCAACCTAGTGGCCTTCCACTGTATTGTGAAACAATGTTCCATTGTCATATCCTTCAGAAAGCAGTATGTCCTGATGGGAAAGTGGCCTGAACATCACTTCAAGATAGAAGAGAGAGATGGAAAATAATAAACAGATACATGGACCTTGTGCTAACTTAAAAAAAAAAAAAAAAAAAAAAAAAAAGAGGAGAGGACAATGAATATTACTGGAGCTCTTATATGACCAAAAGATAAAAAGAGAGAGAGAAGCAGCAAAGCCCCTGGTAGGTTCTGTCATTAAGTGAGGAATCTGGGTTCAGTTCCTAGTAGACTGACATATTTTCATTTTCAAAAATCTGTTAAGGGCATCCAAAAGAACCAGATTAATGTAATTGGCTTGAAAATATGATTGATATAGCCCTTTGAACTGAAGAGCTTGTGAAGAGAAAGGGAAGAGAAGGCTGTTGCCAGAACATGAATCTCAGTTGACTGGTAGCTCTAATAATGACCAAGAATTAAAATATTAGTCTAAAGGCCTTAATAATTAAAAAGAAAAATGTAATGTTTCACTAATCAATGGGAAACTTAATGTCTTAGAGAAGCAGAATATGACAGTAGGTGTCTCGCTCATATAGAATATTATCTATAGTGTTTGAATTTGCCTTCAGAATGTAAAATTATTCAAGATATGTTGTAAATGTGTCTTCTCTAAAACAAAAATATCCATATTTGGCTTTTGGTTAATGCTTCAGTTTAATGATTAATACAGTAAAATAGTTTTATAGCTCTGGGCAAAAGCAAAGTTTTTGGTTGTATGCCAGCAATGCCATAACCTTAGTAATTCATTCAAATTGTCTAGGTAACATTGCTTGACACAAATCTGTTGTGCATTTGTAATAATCTCTCTCCACCTTCATTCAGACACAGTGATGGCCTGGTGACTATACTTAGGAAGCATACAGAACTTTCCTAATGACAGCTCCAGCAACATAGATCTTTACATGAATATAAGAAAACAACCAATCCTTCTTAATTTGCTCTGTTAATCAAATTTTTGTAAACTTCAAGGAAATTATAAAGGAGCATACATATTTCCTATAATCTTTCTTCTAGAATTGCATAAAGACCAACTGGGGAAGTTAGCTCTGGTATTAATAGACAGGTTACTGACTTCTAAATATTTCTTATCACAGCAAATTCTGAAAAAGCTATTAGTGTCTGTAAATCCACTTTCAACATATATCTTGGAAAGGACATTGCTTTTTTCAAAAGCTTGTTGTTCATCTGGTTCTGAGTTTGGTAAGTATTAGTTATTAGATTAATAACTGGTGTCCTAAAAGGTAACTCTTACTGTTCTGACTGATTGCCAAACAGTGAAGAAAAAAAACACAAAGCAAACCAACCCACCCACCCCCCTAAAAAAAATTCCTTGTACTAGTGTAGATATCATCAAATGCTTCCAATGATCTGAGCAGCCATTAATTTATATGTCTGTCAAGTTGTGAAAGAGTGAACTTATTGTGATAAGATGGCTTCATTTTTATTTTTGTATTTTCCAGAGACTCTGAATATTGGACAGCCATTTCCTATAGTGAAGGTACTCTCATGTTAGGGTCTGCAGAGTTCTGTTTTATTTTCCCTCATTAATCAGTTAATGAAGCTATGAGAATAGCATAGGAAGAAACAGAAATTAGTTTCTTCAATACAAGGAAGACAAAGATTTTTCTCTTTGTCTCTGTAGTCCTCCAGCTCAGTGATTCCCCTGTTAATAGTCTTGTTTGGGATATAGATGAAAGACAGCTGCCAATCGTTGAATGAGATTAAATAGAGGTGGGAAAGACAAAAAGTTTGAGGAGTTTCAGATATATTTTTAAAAGTCTGGACACAGTCCTAGGCATCTGGCTGTAGGTGTCTTGTTTGAGCACAACCTCAACCATTCTGTGATTCTGTGATAAAACAACAGAAATATATCACCAAGGTTGAATGCACCTACCTGATTCCCCCTCTTTCATTACTAATATTTGCAAATCAGAATTCTGGTAATCTTCACAATTGCTGTTGAAAGATAGCTAGCTATGGCAGCTTTACTTATTTGTATTTGGCTAGGATGATGTGACCTCGTCTGAAGAGCTTTCCTTGTGTAAGGGACTGTGTTGGACTGTGTTTGCCTCAACATTGCTACTGCACCACTACCACTTCCTGGCTTCAACATCCTGTCATCGTGGAGGAGTATGCTCTGAAGGATGAATTGTCCCTGAAGAAACCATGATACCTGCCCGAAGTTGGAGCAACAACATCCTTGGCAGTGCTTACCAAGCTGTTCTTGCACACGAGCCGGGTGGAGAGGAAATCAGGGTGAGGAAGATGCGCGGAGGCTGAAGACACAACAGGTCAACTCCCCCACCGGCACAGCCACTGTGAACACTTGAGCATGTGCGCATGATGGAACTTGGGGTGACACATATTACAGTGAGCTCCATGGAAATGGGTGGACTCTCTGGAGAATTCATAGGGATTGGGGCAATAAAATGACTGCGTACTACTCTCTTGGAAATCATCTTGATAATCTTGATCTTCTTGATCATGATCTTATCACTCGGAGCTGGGACTTTGGCAGAGCTTGGAGCTTGGAGCACCACCACCTGCACTGAGACTGAGCCAACAGGACATCATTGGATTTGTGGTGGTGGTAATTGATCTCGCTGAATCTCTACCGTTTGCTTGCTTAGGGATTCTGACTTCTTTCTTCTCTCTGTCCTATCACTGTTATCAGTTGTTACGGGAAATAAAGTTTACAATGTTGTATGGTATCTAACCTTGTTTGTGTCTTAATCTTGATATTGGGATCAAGAACCCTCCCTGATATTGGATCGGGACACCTTGCTACTGTGTTTCTTGTGTTTGTCTTTTGACTAGATTATTATAGTGTTCCCTATTGAGTTTACACAGTTTGAGTCTTTTGGAAACTAAAGCCTCTGTGAAATGAAGCAATTTGCTTATTAAGAAAGATGTTATACACATATGTGCATATCATACACAGAATAGATTTTATTCTCTTGGGGTTGTTTGGTTTCCTTTTTTTTTTTTTTTTAGTGATACTGTTGCCTATGGACCAATGGGTAAAACTGAGATGTTATTTTTACTATGTAAAGCTCTACATAACTTTGGCACTAGTAAGAGAAACAAACACCATACAAAGTCTTCGGTAAAATGGCATCTATGAAGATCATTTGGGTGACACTAGCTCCCTTCTCCCTGCTCCATGCTTGAGGTAACTCATATCTGTAAGTAGAGAAACTTTTGAGAAATCTATATGTTGTCTGAATACAGCTTATGGCTTAGGCAATATGAAGTATCTGTTGTTACAGTTTTTTCTTTTGCTTTAAGCCCTGTTTGGTCACTCTGCACAAAGCTGACATGACTGATGTCTTATCTTCATGTATAGTAAAATGTTAGTTTAAGATTAGAAGAATGAAACAATTTAAATGATACCATATTTCTAGGATTTCTTTCAAAAATCTTTGAACTATCCTTTCAGTGTTACAAATGTTATCAAAGACTTGTATGACCATGAAGTTGCTTCTATTTTTCTCATCTCACTTCTAAATAAATGTGGTGGACCCATAGCCCTGTATGGAGCCTATTAATGTCATAGGCAAAAAGCCAAAATTGAAGAATAATAATTGGAACTAGAATCAGGCCTTTCACTTGGCAACAGATGGGGATCTTGTTGAAAGAAATATAGGACAAAAGAATGAAACAAAGAAACAAACAAACTAGTGCTATGGGGGTTGTGAGGCTGA